>NC_090741.1:3319810-3359810 GCF_036898095.1 Palaemon carinicauda | reverse complement strand
GTTTTAAATGTCTGGTTTGTTTACAAATGCCAAACCGCCCCCCCCCCCCCCCGCGAACCTCCCACCTCCCAAGCAGAAGGGTACGGGTCACTGGGTTCAAATTATGTTTTACTGATATGGTTCAAGGTTTGGTCCTTGTTTTCGTGTACTTGGGTCGAAAGTACATGAGTGTGGAAGAACTAATATTGGATTTAAGAATTTATTTTTTTATATATTATAAGACACGCACTTGTCTGCGAACATGGTGGAATCGAGAAGTCTATCGAGGAGTTGTGTTGCTCGGGGCTAGAGACGTCCATCTTTCTGTCCATTTGTCTTATAGATTTCAATTGCAGTATCTTGGTGAAGGTCTGCTCAATGAGGGTTTTGGCAATATTCTGATATATAGCTTAGGCTTCAAAAACCTCTCTCTCTCGCTCTCTCTCTCTCTCTCTCTCTCTCTCTCTCTCTCTCTCTCTCTCTCTCTCTCTCTCTCTCTCTCTCTCTCTCTCTCTCTCTCTCTCTTTTACAACAACATATGTGGATAATAAAAAACGTATTACAACTTAGTTTTCATTTGTTTATAGGAAGCATACATCCAAAATATCATTCCATGAATAATGACATAACATTTAGTAGGGAAAATCTTACTCTAACATACATTAATTTGAAACACAACATTTTACACTCTTGAAAGCTGTAGGAACATTTTTATTGATTATGCCCTGATATTGCAATATACATTTCGGGTTTGATCGGTGATTATCACTCCCTGGGTTTCACCAAACAATAAAATAATTCTATTATCGTTGACTTGCCAATCAAACGTTGAAATGCAATTTCAGGTTTGAAATCAAACGCGATGACCGCCCGACCATGGTCGTAGCAATCATAATGAATTAGGAGATCATAAGTTGAGCCTATATATTTTAATGTTTCGTAGTAAAGATGAGAATAATTTTCGGGGAATTGAGTATTTATGTCATACAAAGTGGAACCCTTCAGGGTGACCCCTACGTGTTTAAAATTATTATGACCAAAATAAATGGGATTCTTATTCAGAACACTAAGAAAACCCTCCATACTAACAATAGTTAGGTATAACTTTTTGGTTAAAACCTTATTGGAAGGTAAATCCAACGTTGCCTGCGTCTGATTAGGGTCTAACGCATATGTCCTGTAAAGTGTTTTATCAAAGACAGTTTCCACCGTATTTTTGGGATTTGAAAGTGCCTGATGAAGGGCGAGTAAAGCCGGGGTCCTTTGGGATGGTTTCATCAATATGGAGCCTGGCTTCTTTTAGATGAAATCTATATTCCCCAGCAATGGCAGTGAAAAAAATGAACAATGCATTTGGGGCTAATTACAACTTGAAATGAACGTCGATATTATCCATCAAATACTCATCTAATGAGGCCAAATCTAGCATAAGTGGATGAATAAGATGCAATCCTTCTCTTTTATCTCTAGCAACCCACTCTTTTTCCATTTTGTTCAATTTTGTAACATAATTGTCCGGTGAAAAATTTGAAATGGATGTCCCCTTGTAATCTTGGAAAAGATATCCAGGCTGTCTGACTATTTTGACGTTGTGTGACTGTCGTAGCTAATAACTTTATGAAAGACCAGTAATTGAAATGAGGATTTAATTTTACGAGTCTTCCTCCAATATAAACCTGACTGGACTTAAAATTGTATTTGCCAAACCATTGACAAATACGACATCTACGCCATCTCCCAACGTGGGCTCATTATTATTATTATTGTTATCATTATCATTACTAGCCAAGCTACAACCCTAGTTGGAAAAGCAAGATGCTATAAGCCCAAGGGCTCCAACGGAGAAAAATAGCCCAGTGAGGAAAGGAAATAGGGAAAT
The DNA here is from genome assembly GCF_036898095.1 of Palaemon carinicauda. Lineage (NCBI taxonomy): Eukaryota > Metazoa > Arthropoda > Malacostraca > Decapoda > Palaemonidae > Palaemon > Palaemon carinicauda. The sequence continues at coordinate 3,357,952 of NC_090741.1, read as the reverse complement.
AAATAAATGATGAAAACAAGTTGACAATAAATCATTCTAAAACAGTAAAAACGTCAGAACAGATATGTCTTATTTATACTATTAGCAATGTCAAAAACAGATATGTCATATATAAACTATAAAAAGACTCATATCAGCCTGGTCAACATAAAAATATTTGCTCTAACTTTTGAAGTTCTACTGATTCAACTACCGGATTAGGAAGATCATTCCACAACCTGGTAACAGCTGGAATAAAACTTCTAGAATACTGTGTAGTATTGAGCCTCATGATGGAGAAGACCTGGCTATTAGAAATAACTGCCTGCCTAGTATTACGAGCAGGATAGAATTGTCCAGGGATATCTAAATGTAAAGGATGGTCAGAGTTATGAAAAATCTTATGCAATTTGCATAATAAACTAATTGAATGACGGTGCCAAAGATTAATGTCTAGATCATGAATAAGAAATTTTATAGACCGTAATTTTCTGTCCAACAAATTAGGGTGAGAAGCAGCAGCTGAACACCAGACTGGAGAACAATACTCAAAACCAGGTAAAATGAAAGAATTAAAATACTTCTTCAGAATAGATTGATCACCGAAAATCTTAAAAGACATTCTCAATAAACCAATTTTTTGTGCAATTGAAGAAGACGGAGACCTAATGTGTTTCTCAAAAGTAAATTGCTGTTAAAAATCACACCTAAAATTTTAAAAGAGTCATACAAATTTAAAGAAACATTATCTATACTGAGATCCGGATGTTGAGGAGCCATTGTCCTTGACCTACTTACAATTATACTTTGAGTTTTGTTAGGATTCAACTTCATACCCCGTAATTTGCACCATGCACTAATTTTAGCTAAATCTCTTTTAAGGGATTCACCAACCCTACATCTACATTCAGGGGATGGAATTGATGCAAAGAAAGTAACATCATCTGCATATGCAACAAGCTTGTTTTCTAGACCAAACCACATGTCATGTGTATATAGTATGAAAAGTAATGGGCCAAGAACACTACCTTGTGGAACACCGGATGTCACATTCCTATACTCACTGTGGTGTCCATCAACAACAACACTTTGAGATCTATTACTTAAAAAATCAATAAAAATAATAAGAAAAGACCCACCCACTCCCAACTTTTTGAGTTTGAAAAGAAGTGCCTCATGATTAGCACGGTCAAATGCAACACTAAATTCAAGGCCAATCATACAAACTTCCTGACCACAATTAATGGATTTCTGTACAGCATTGGAGATTGTAAGAGGGGTATCACATGATCCAAGGCCTTTACGAAAACCAAATTGCAAACTAGGGAATAGATGATTACCCTCAGCAAACCCATTAGACATTTTACCAGAAGACGCTCAAAAACTTTAGATATTATGTGAGTTATGAAAATTGGGCGGTAATCAGTGGGACTTGAGCTACCACAAACACATTTATATAGAGGAGTAACATTACCAATCCTCCAACAAGTGCTAAAAGCTCCTCTTCTTGCTAACTTGTGCAAAATAACAGATAACTTTGGAGCTAAGAAATCTGCTGTCTTTATGAAAAACAATGGAAAAAATACCATTTGCGACTACAACTCCATAATCATCAAGGTCCATCAACAGAGCTTTAATTTCACGAGATCGAAAAGCTAATCTAGTTTGTTTAGCCTCACGAAAACATGATTGAGGAAATTCAAGTTTTTCATTACTCTGTTTACTGTCAAAAACATCAGCCAAAAGGGTTCCCTTTTCCTTTGGACAGTGAGTGTCTGAGCCATCTGGTTTAAGTAAAGGAGGAACTTTTTCATCTACACCAAAGAGTGCAGTTTAAGGGTAGACCACCATTTATGTTCCTGAGTTGTACCAGAAAGGGTTTCTTTAATGGTTAAATTGTACTCCTTTTTAGTTGAGGCATAAACTCTCTGAGCAAAAGCTTGAAGTTAAGTATAGTGATTCCAGGTTAAATCTGATCTGTTTCCCTTCCAAAGATTATAGGCCTCCTGCTTCTCCAAATAAGCACGTCTACAATCATCACTGAACCACGGTTTGTCCTTTACTCGGTACCTTAGCACACGAGAAGTGATACGCCTAACAATTATGTTGGCTATATTCTCATTCAAAGTGACAGCAAGATCTACGCTACTATATAATTGTGACCAATTCAAGCACAAAAGATCATGCAAAATCCCATTCCAGTCTGCTTGGGATTTCATATAAATTTTACAAGAGTATGATATATCAGGGACAGGCTGTTTAGTCTTCACTACTAATGAAATCAAGGCATGATCAGATGTCCCGACTGGAGAACCAACCTTACTAGTTATAACGCCAGGGGAGTCAGTGTATACGAGGTCCAAGCAATTACCAGACCTTTGGGTAGCTTCATTTATGATTTGCTCACAGCCTGATTCAGAGGCAAAGTGTAAAGCTCTTAAGTCATGGCGATTGGTAGGAGAGATAGAACTTAACCAACGAAGACAAAAGAAGCCTCTCTATCATCTTTTTGTATCTTTGCCCTAATGGTAAGAAGACAATCGAAGATAGAATCATCCATATCTGGATTCTGGTATATCGAACACAAATAAAAGTTGTTATGCCTGCCACAAACTTTTATTACCTGAATCTCATGACATCCACATTGAGAGCAGGACTTATGAGAAGCAGGGTACTCATTCCTAATATACACAGCCATTCCCTTGGCCCTAGGGATGGCATCACGTTTCAACATTATTGGCTTCTTAAAATCAGTTGTAAGGAGCTCAGATGAGTATCTCATATTAGAAACCAGAGTTTATGAGCACAAAAGACTATAATATTGTCTGGACGCAGCTCTAACGTCTTGAATATTTGCATGAAGACCACGAATATTGCAATACAGAAGACGACATTGACGAAATCTAGGACGTATTGGTCCCGGATTTCACTCAATGTCTCCAGACAGCATAAGAATTAATAGAAATAAAAAGAGACATCATACTTAAAAACTAGATTAACAAGAATTATAACAAAAACCATATGTACAGAATTATAGATAAAGTGATTGATGAAACCCATAGACTATAGTAAAAAGTCGGAAAAAATTGTCAACATGAAGGAGCCGATACACCATGCAAGGCTAAATACACTCCAGGATAGCCACTTCAACTGAAGGGAGGACATTAAGAATGGTTTTGAGAAGAAAAAGAATCAGAAAAGGAAAAGACAACCTCTTGATAAACCACCAGGCATCAATAGCCCTTCTATTAAGCCTGCCCAACACACCACTGTAAAAAAAAAAAAAAAAACAAGAGGAAGAAAAGAATAATAAGAAAATAATTAGATAGAATAGTGTGCCCGAGTGTACCCTCAAGCAAGAGAACTCTAACCCAAGACAGTGGTAGACCATGGTACAGAGGCTATGGCACTACCCAAGACTAGAGAACAATGGTTTAATTTTGGGGTGTCCTTCTCCTAGAAGAGCTGCTTACCATAGCTAAAGAGTCTCTTCTACCCTTACCAAGAGGAAAGCACGCTGAACAATTACTGTACAGTAATTAACCCATTGGGTGAAGAAGTGTTTAGTATCTCATTGTTGTCAGGTGTATGAAGAAAGGCGAGAATATGTATAAAATAGGCCAGACTATTCTGCGTAAGTGTAGGCCAAGAAAAAATAAGCCGTAACCAGATAGAGGGATCCAATGCATTACTGTCTGGTCAGTCAAAGGTTCCAATACCTCTCTAGTGGTAGTATTTCAACGGGCAGCTGGTCCCCTGGCCAACCTACTACTGCACCCATAGGTTGCAGTGACTTTTAAATGTAGTTCTATAGCCAAATTGGCTAAAGCAATTAGTGTTCCTTATACGCCATTGATACGAAATTCGAGATAACGATCAGTGATTGCTCCTCCTGATGTAAGATTTGTTGGGAAAGTAAAACATGTTTGGCAATCAACCACAGATGCCTCCACCACCCGTAAATGATAAGGTCTTGGAAAAGCTTCCACCGCCCCAGCGGTGTATTTTGCGGTTGACAGTTTGCTCTCTACAAGACCCACAATTTTTGCCGCCATCTATGCCATGTTGAATAACTTCACTCAAACACCTAAATCACATTTCACTAAATATGTATTTATATACTATACTCCCACGAGATGAGATTTTCTTTTCATTTACTATTTCTTTCCATTTTTTTTGACATTTTTCCTTTTCTTCCCCCTGACAGTAACATTACGTCAACCTGCTGATTTTAGCGCCTCCAACCCTTTTTGTGTAAGGCTTGATTTGAAATCTCTTGTCCCCTGTTGTAAATCCTGCATGATATATGCCCAAATTCAAGTGCAGAGGGTAAAATAGCCTTTGCCACAAAGAGTGCAACCCTTTCAGCGAATTCGGCTAATAGGCTGAAAAGCCCACTCCCTTGCTGCTAACATCTTGGGGCTCTAAAAACCTCAATATCCCCTAAAGCCCCTCCACGCAGGAGTTTTATTGGGGGAGTAGTAAATATGATGCTTAACTCCTCAGGAGACGGTGGAAGAAACGCAACCCACATGGTGACACACTCTGTAATAAGCGCTTACTGTGGGATGTACCAGCTTTTATATAATTTTCTGCTTTTGTCTAATATGGAGGATGCATATTGTGCTGGAATTTTCACTAAAGTGTATCTCCCGACCATCTTGGTCAGCTACGCGAATGGGTGCTCAATCAAATTCCTTTGTCCTTAAAAAGTAATAAAAATAATTATGATAACCTCTCGATTTACTACCCCATATACTAAATGTGTCCAATATATTAACTTTTATAACCCTGAAATAGGACCTTTCAACAATATTCAAATAAACGAGAACAATGTCTAACCCCGCTGTGGGGGAAGGGGGAATAGGAGCTTAGCAAATTATGAGTTTTGATTAGTGGATTACCTGGATTTGTTTAAAAGATTTTAAATGGCTTGTCCGAATTAAATCCAAATGTAGGTCCTATTCTTTTCCCAAATTTTAGTTTGATGTCGAGAATAGGTCCTTTTCGAGAAATTGCATCTTCAGTTTCCAGTCTCTATGTAAACTTTAATATCACCCTCCCTCTTTGATAGTCATATTCTAAAAGACCTCTCACGGGTATATTTTCTTGATAAAATCCGAGTGAGAGGAGCTTCTTAAAAGCGTATGTTAAATCTATGTTATTGCTGGAGGCCATCTACCCAGCATCAGTGGATAGAATACTTATTTTATGTGTGTAAATTTCCTCATTAGTTGAAGTTATAATAGGGTTCTTGCCTGCAGATATTCGCACTTTCCTAATAATTACTTTTATTCCTGAATCAGCTTCACCACTGACAAGCCCATAAATTTCATTTGGGTAATAGATAATGACAAGAGGTACTTCATGCTTCAAATTATGGTATAATTTTATACTATTTTGGACCTTCTTGTAAAACTTCCTACATTATTTTTAGGGAATATATCCCTATTCCCCAGAGATGTCAGTGATATGATATGACTTTCTCCAGTCATTGTGACCAACAGATAACCGAAGTGCTTAAGATGAGATAGGTATATTTAAACAAAATTAACATTAGACATTTTATTTATGAAGTATCTATTACATAATGATTTTCATTCACAGAATGAGCATTGTATGTAACTCGAAGATAAAATTACAAATGGGGAATATCACATCGTGAATATTATTTTCTTTAAACAAAAAAGCAAAATTACTTGAATAAATGGGAAAATAAGTATATTCAAATACCACCCTAATTACATAATTATTCTCATTCGCAGAATAAGAAGAACATATGAGTCGAAGATAAAATTACAAATTGGCGGATCTTACACCTGAAATATTTTTTGTTTAAACAAATCAGTAGATTTACTTGAATAAATGAGATTCTTTTAACAAATAAGAAAATAAGTAGGGTACATTCAAATACCCCCACCCACAAGCAAATCTGATGTGACAAAGGAAAACCTTTCAAGTTTTCCAATCCAGGGGGCAGCACACATATTTCTGATGCGAATAAAATGAGTTGTTTACCATTTCCAACCATCGTTCTACCCAAATTCAACAACTCTGGAAATTAATATTGCATCCAAACTGCATCAGCACGGCCAAATCTCCCAATTCTAATGGGGATGGCGTAGAACTTAGGGGTTATTATATCAAAACATACAATGTCAAAATATATCTAAAAAAAAAAATTTCAAATAAAGTTAACACACATGATTGAAATAGTGTATGATATATTAATTGAAAATTATATTATTTTCGAAAAAAAATGCCTCCACGGTATTAATACTGCTTCTCTTAGCAAATTAGAAAATATATGAAAATATATTATACTAAGAATGAAAGACATTGGTCGATCCCTTGCAATTCTTCCTTTACTAATTTCCCTGTTCTATCCACTGATTATGGCGAATGATATTTAATTTCTTAGGACAATCACTCAATATACAGACCTATAGGCAAATTTTTTTATTCCCTGTATCATTGCTCAGATATGATACTTTTTTCTCCAATCAATATTCTAAGACCGTTGGTTACAAAGATAATAGTAGCAGAAGTTATGCCTCAGCAACTCATTTTTGGGAAACCTCCATGCCAAGGTGACTCACTTTTGAGAAATGCCATGGCACTCGCGCTCAGTTCAACAACCCTCCCCTGTGAAAAACTTTGCATTGATGACTCACCTTTTGGGAATGGTATGCTTCTGCAAATCAGTTTGGGTTTTAAATGTCTGGTTTGTTTACAAATGCCAAACCGCCCCCCCCCCCCCCCGCGAACCTCCCACCTCCCAAGCAGAAGGGTACGGGTCACTGGGTTCAAATTCTGTTTTACTGATATGGTTCAAGGTTTGGTCCTTGTTTTCGTGTACTTGGGTCGAAAGTACATGAGTGTGGAAGAACTAATATTGGATTTAAGAATTTATTTTTTTATATATTATAAGACACGCACTTGTCTGCGAACATGGTGGAATCGAGAAGTCTATCGAGGAGTTGTGTTGCTCGGGGCTAGAGACGTCCATCTTTCTGTCCATTTGTCTTATAGATTTCAATTGCAGTATCTTGGTGAAGGTCTGCTCAATGAGGGTTTTGGCAATATTCTAATATATAGCTTAGGCTTCAAAAACCTCTCTCTCTCGCTCTCTCTCTCTCTCTCTCTCTCTCTCTCTCTCTCTCTCTCTCTCTCTCTCTCTCTCTCTCTCTCTCTCTCTCTTTTACAACAACATATGTGGATAATAAAAAACGTATTACAACTTAGTTTTCATTTGTTTATAGGAAGCATACATCCAAAATATCATTCCATGAATAATGACATAACATTTAGTAGGGAAAATCTTACTCTAACATACATTAATTTGAAACACAACATTTTACACTCTTGAAAGCTGTAGGAACATTTTTATTGATTATGCCCTGATATTGCAATATACATTTCGGGTTTGATCGGTGATTATCACTCCCTGGGTTTCACCAAACAATAAAATAATTCTATTATCGTTGACTTGCCAATCAAACGTTGAAATGCAATTTCAGGTTTGAAATCAAACGCGATGACCGCCCGACCATGGTCGTAGCAATCATAATGAATTAGGAGATCATAAGTTGAGCCTATATATTTTAATGTTTCGTAGTAAAGATGAGAATAATTTTCGGGGAATTGAGTATTTATGTCATACAAAGTGGAACCCTTCAGGGTGACCCCTACGTGTTTAAAATTATTATGACCAAAATAAATGGGATTCTTATTCAGAACACTAAGAAAACCCTCCATACTAACAATAGTTAGGTATAACTTTTTGGTTAAAACCTTATTGGAAGGTAAATCCAACGTTGCCTGCGTCTGATTAGGGTCTAACGCATATGTCCTGTAAAGTGTTTTATCAAAGACAGTTTCCACCGTATTTTTGGGATTTGAAAGTGCCTGATGAAGGGCGAGTAAAGCCGGGGTCCTTTGGGATGGTTTCATCAATATGGAGCCTGGCTTCTTTTAGATGAAATCTATATTCCCCAGCAATGGCAGTGAAAAAAATGAACAATGCATTTGGGGCTAATTACAACTTGAAATGAACGTCGATATTATCCATCAAATACTCATCTAATGAGGCCAAATCTAGCATAAGTGGATGAATAAGATGCAATCCTTCTCTTTTATCTCTAGCAACCCACTCTTTTTCCATTTTGTTCAATTTTGTAACATAATTGTCCGGTGAAAAATTTGAAATGGATGTCCCCTTGTAATCTTGGAAAAGATATCCAGGCTGTCTGACTATTTTGACGTTGTGTGACTGTCGTAGCTAATAACTTTATGAAAGACCAGTAATTGAAATGAGGATTTAATTTTACGAGTCTTCCTCCAATATAAACCTGACTGGACTTAAAATTGTATTTGCCAAACCATTGACAAATACGACATCTACGCCATCTCCCAACGTGGGCTCATTATTATTATTATTGTTATCATTATCATTACTAGCCAAGCTACAACCCTAGTTGGAAAAGCAAGATGCTATAAGCCCAAGGGCTCCAACGGAGAAAAATAGCCCAGTGAGGAAAGGAAATAGGGAAATAAATAAATGATGAAAACAAGTTGACAATAAATTATTCTAAAACAGTAAAAACGTCAGAACAGATATGTCTTATTTATACTATTAGCAATGTCAAAAACAGATATGTCATATATAAACTATAAAAAGACTCATATCAGCCTGGTCAACATAAAAATATTTGCTCTAACTTTTGAAGTTCTACTGATTCAACTACCGGATTAGGAAGATCATTCCACAACCTGGTAACAGCTGGAATAAAACTTCTAGAATACTGTGTAGTATTGAGCCTCATGATGGAGAAGACCTGGCTATTAGAAATAACTGCCTGCCTAGTATTACGAGCAGGATAGAATTGTCCAGGGATATCTAAATGTAAAGGATGGTCAGAGTTATGAAAAATCTTATGCAATTTGCATAATAAACTAATTGAATGACGGTGCCAAAGATTAATGTCTAGATCATGAATAAGAAATTTTATAGACCGTAATTTTCTGTCCAACAAATTAGGGTGAGAAGCAGCAGCTGAACACCAGACTGGAGAACAATACTCAAAACCAGGTAAAATGAAAGAATTAAAATACTTCTTCAGAATAGATTGATCACCGAAAATCTTAAAAGACATTCTCAATAAACCAATTTTTTGTGCAATTGAAGAAGACGGAGACCTAATGTGTTTCTCAAAAGTAAATTGCTGTTAAAAATCACACCTAAAATTTTAAAAGAGTCATACAAATTTAAAGAAACATTATCTATACTGAGATCCGGATGTTGAGGAGCCATTGTCCTTGACCTACTTACAATTATACTTTGAGTTTTGTTAGGATTCAACTTCATACCCCGTAATTTGCACCATGCACTAATTTTAGCTAAATCTCTTTTAAGGGATTCACCAACCCTACATCTACATTCAGGGGATGGAATTGATGCAAAGAGAGTAACATCATCTGCATATGCAACAAGCTTGTTTTCTAGACCAAACTACATGTCATGTGTATATAGTATGAAAAGTAATGGGCCAAGAACACTACCTTGTGGAACACCGGATGTCACATTCCTATACTCACTGTGGTGTCCATCAACAACAACACTTTGAGATCTATTACTTAAAAAATCAATAAAAATAATAAGAAACGACCCACCCACTCCCAACTTTTTGAGTTTGAAAAGAAGTGCCTCATGATTAGCATGGTCAAATGCAACACTAAATTCAAGGCCAATCATACAAACTTCCTGACCACAATTAATGGATTTCTGTACAGCATTGGAGATTGTAAGAGGGGTATCACATGATCCAAGGCCTTTACGAAAACCAAATTGCAAACTAGGGAATAGATGATTTCCCTCAGCAAACCCATTAGACATTTTACCAGAAGACGCTCAAAAACTTTAGATATTATGTGAGTTATGGAAATTGGGCGGTAATCAGTGGGACTTGAGCTACCACAAACACATTTACATAGAGGAGTAACATTACCAATCCTCCAACAAGTGCTAAAAGCTCCTCTTCTTGCTAACTTGTGCAAAATAACAGATAACTTTGGAGCTAAGAAATCTGCTGTTTTTATGAAAAACAATGGAAAAAATACCATTTGCGACTACAACTCCATAATCATCAAGGTCCATCAACAGAGCTTTAATTTCACGAGATCGAAAAGCTAATCTAGTTTGTTTAGCCTCACGAAAACATGATTGAGGAAATTCAAGTTTTTCATTACTCTGTTTACTGTCAAAAACATCAGCCAAAAGGGTTCCCTTTTCCTTTGGACAGTGAGTGTCTGAGCCATCTGGTTTAAGTAAAGGAGGAACTTTTTCATCTACACCAAAGAGTGCAGTTTAAGGGTAGACCACCATTTATGTTCCTGAGTTGTACCAGAAAGGGTTTCTTTTATGGTTAAATTGTACTCCTTTTCAGTTGAGGCATAAACTCTCTGAGCAAAAGCTTGAAGCTGAGTATAGTGATTCCAGGTTAAATCTGACCTGTTTCCCTTCCAAAGATTATAGGCCTCCTGCTTCTCCAAATAAGCACGTCTACAATCATCACTGAACCACGGTTTGTCCTTTACTCGGTACCTTAGCACACGAGAAGTGATACGCCTAACAATTATGTTGGCTATATTCTCATTCAAAGTGACAGCAAGATCTACGCTACTATATAATTGTGACCAATTCAAGCACAAAAGATCATGCAAAATCCCATTCCAGTCTGCTTGGGATTTCATATAAATTTTACAAGAGTATGATATATCAGGGACAGGCTGTTTAGTCTTCACTACTAATGAAATCAAGGCATGATCAGATGTCCCGACAGGAGAACCAACCTTACTAGTTATAACGCCAGGGGAGTCAGTGTATACGAGGTCCAAGCAATTACCAGACCTTTGGGTAGCTTCATTTATGATTTGCTCACAGCCTGATTCAGAGGCAAAGTGTAAAGCTCTTAACCCTTTTACCCCCGGCTTACTTGGAAACTTCCGTGCTTTAAGCCCCAGGCATTTTCAGTTTTGAAGGGCTTTTCGACTTATTTTTTTCAAATCGCACCCACAGCCTCAATTTTCATCTTAGAGAAGTCAGATTGGTCTAATTTTTTTGGAAAAAGGTTGAAGTTTTCAATATAGTTATCAAAAGTATAAAGAAAATAATATAAATAGCCGCTATTGTTAGATGAAGTTGGGCGATGACGAAATTTTTTATATTCTTTCGTATACATTACGATAAAGCACAGATGGGTCTTCTCACAGAAATCTTAAACCTATACCATCTTATAGAAAATTTATTCAGCTATAAGATGGAGTATAATAGTTTGTAGTTAAAAGAAGAAAAACATGAAAAAAAAATAGTATACCCACAACAATTGTAAACCTAAATTTCCTTAGCGCAAGTAACGAAAATCGGAGATTGCAAAAGTTTCGTTCTATCGATCATACGTTACCTATATTTAGAGTAATTTTCTTTTTTTTTTATTATTTTGAAGTAAATTAATTGAACTTTCTAATGACATATGCGAAAATAATGATAAAGCCATCTAAATAGTGGCTATCGTTAGGTGAAGTTAGGCGATGACGAAATGTTTTATGTTTTATCGTATACATTCCGATACAGCAAAGTAAGTTCTCCTCAAGGAGACTTCAAAATGATACCATATTATAGACAATTTATTCAGCTATAAAATCGTATATTAGAATTTGTAGTTAAACGAGAGGAAACATGGAAAAAAGTAGTAAACGAGCAAAAACTGAAAACCTAAATCTCGTTACTTGCGGTAAAGAAATTTGGGTTTACAGCTTTTACACATTTTATTATTTTTTTTCCTTATTCATTTCTTCTAACTACAAACTATTAGATACAATTTTATAGCTGAATAAATTGTCCATAAGATGGTATAATTTTCAAGTATCTGTAATGAGAATTCTCTGTTATTTATTGGAATGTATACGATAAAAAAAAAAAAAGTTTGTCATCGCCTAACTTCATCTAACAATACCCACTATTTACATTGCTTTATCCTTATTTTCACACATGCCATAAGAAAGTTCAATAAATTTTCTTCAAAAATAAAAAAAAAATAATAAAATTCCTCTAAGCATAGGTCAGTTATGACCGAAAGAAAGAAGCTTTTACAATCTCCCTCTCTCTCTCTCTCTCTCTCTCTCTCCCCCTCTCTCTCTCTCTCTCTCTCTCTCTCTCTCTCTCTCTCTCTCTCTCTCTCTCTCAGCAAAGTCAGTTTCAAATATACACAGTGGCTGCCTAAAATAAATCGACGTATTTTCAAATGAATATGTATACGGTATATATATATATATATATATATATATATATATATATATATATATATATATATATATATATATATATATACTATATGTATTCCTATAGAATACTTGAAATAATATGAAAACATACATGCATAAACACAACACCAACCTTTCAAATCGTAGTTACATGTTTACCAGGTTGAGACAACAGTCGCAATTTCTTCCCTTGAGTTGCCATTAAACACAGAATTTTTCATTCACACTGATCTTTCTTGACCATTAGGCATTTTATCCAACAAATGCCTTCACACATATAAAGAGGAATATTCTAAAAAGGTATAAAGCACTATCACTTATTAGAATAGGCTGTAAAAGCGCAAAATTGACGGATAACGCACGAAACACATCCTCCCTCCACAAAGTCAAGAGTTGAACTGAGACACACAGCGAGTCTTGGTGGTGACGTACTCACCCACGCTGTCCTGCCTACCTCGCGCTGTGTCTTCATTCCCCGAAAAAAATATGAAATTTACTAAATGTTTCGGCAAAATAGAAATAAAAAACATACAAAAATAATTCTGATAAGCATAAAAGCTGCATGGCAACCCAAATCAGCTGCTTTGAGGCCTTTAAATCACAAGACGAGGAAATTTAAAAGTCTTTGTTTGTCCTGCCCAACAATGGCAGAGCGAGTCTTATTTTTCCCCGGGAGCAAGGATGACGACAAGAAATGAGAAATATACTCAAAGTTTCGGCAAAATAGCAACAAAAAATATACAAAAATAATCATGTTAGGCATAAATAAACGCATAACAACTAAAATCAGCTGCTTTCGGACCTTTAAATTCCGAGACACGGAGATTTTAAAGAGCGTTACGCTCATTCCGGGGAACTTCTTCCTTACGCCGTGGCGCAAGAGAGTTACGCTCACTCCGGGGAACTTCTTCCTTACGCCGTGGCGCAAACGTAAACACATCGTTACCATGATAACGAAATCATTTTTAGTAATTACTCGTGTAAATAGCTATGAAACCTAAACAAACTGCATATGAAATACGAGCTGAATCTATAAAGAAAATTTATAGGTCAATCAAGACCCCAGTGGAGCCCAGGGAAACTTTTCATTCATCATTGTTGACACGATATCCAAGGAACAATCAAACAATAGTCACGCAGGAGTAATGATGACAATTTTTTGTAAAATTTGTATAAATGACTATGAAAAACCTCAAAAAATACAAGGAAAAATAATCTGATTGATAACAGAAAGTTTAAAGGTCCATCTTGACCTCTGTGGGGATCTGGCATTGTAAAACAATGAAAACATTGTGTTACCATGGCAACGGAACCATTTCACGTAATTATTCGATAATAATAGCTATGAAATCTAAAGCGTATGCACATAAAAGGTCACCTGTTTCCTTTACATAAAATTTAAAGGTCATTCATGACCCCTGTGGGCCTCAGAGAACTTTTTATTCACATTACATTGATGATAAGATGTCGAAGGAACAACGAAACCACACTCTTGCACTGGTAACAGTGCCCTATTTTCGTAATATTTGTGTAAATATCTCTGCAACCTAAAATAACTGCACAGGAAATATCAGCTGATTCTTCAAAGAAAATTTAAAGGTCCATCTTGACCCTTGTTGGGCCCAGAGAAACTTTTTATTCATGTTACATTGATGACAAGACATCGAAGGAACAACATCACAACAGTAAAGCGTTGTATTTCAAATACAACGCCTGCCAAGACCTGTTATCTACGCATAAGTATAGAAAACGTACCCGTACGTCCATGGGGGTAAAGGGATGGCTTATGAGGTACGTACCCGTACGTCCTTTGGGGGTAAAAGGGTTAAGTCATGGCGATTGGTAGGAGAGATAGAACTTAACCAACGAAGACAAAAGAAGCCTCTCTATCATCTTTTTGTATCTTTGCCATAATGGTAAGAAGACAATCGAAGATAGAATCATCCATATCTGGATTCTGGTATATCGAACACAAATAAAAGTTGTTATGCCTGCCACAAACTTTTATTACCTGAATCTCATGACATCCACATTGAGAGCAGGACTTATGAGAAGCAGGGTACTCATTCCTAATATACACAGCCATTCCCTTGGCCCTAGGGATGGCATCACGTTTCAACATTATTGGCTTCTTAAAATCAGTTGTAAGGAGCTCAGATGAGTATCTCATATTAGAAACCAGAGTTTATGAGCACAAAAGACTATAATATTGTCTGGAAACAGCTCTAACGTCTTGAATATTTGCATGAAGACCACGAATATTGCAATACAGAAGACGACATTGACGAAATCTAGGACGTACTGGTCCCGGATTTCGCTCAATGTCTCCAGACAGCATAAGAATTAATAGAAATAAAAAGAGACATCATACTTAAAAACTACATTAACAAGAATTATAACAAAAACCATATGTACAGAATTATAAATAAAGTGATTGATGAAACCCATAGACTATAGTAAAAAGTCGGAAAAAATTGTCAACATGAAGGAGCCGATACACCATGCAAGGCTAAATACACTCCAGGATAGCCACTTCAACTGAAGGGAGGACATTAAGAATGGTTTTGAGAAGAAAAAGAATCAGAAAAGGAAAAGACAACCTCTTGATAAACCACCAGGCATCAATAGCCCTTCTATTAAGCCTGCCCAACACACCACTGTAAAAAAAAAAAAAAAAAAAAACAAGAGGAAGAAAAGAATAATAAGAAAATAATTAGATAGAATAGTGTGCCCGAGTGTACCCTCAAGCAAGAGAACTCTAACCCAAGACAGTGGTAGACCATGGTACAGAGGCTATGGCACTACCCAAGACTAGAGAACAATTGTTTAATTTTGGGGTGTCCTTCTCCTAGAAGAGCTGCTTACCATAGCTAAAGAGTCTCTTCTACCCTTACCAAGAGGAAAGCACGCTGAACAATTACTGTACAGTAATTAACCCATTGGGTGAAGAAGTGTTTAGTATCTCATTGTTGTCAGGTGTATGAAGAAAGGCGAGAATATGTATAAAATAGGCCAGACTATTCTGCGTAAGTGTAGGCCAAGAAAAAATAAGCCGTAACCAGATAGAGGGATCCAATGCATTACTGTCTGGTCAGTCAAAGGTTCCAATACCTCTCTAGTGGTAGTATTTCAACGGGCAGCTGGTCCCCTGGCCAACCTACTACTGCACCCATAGGTTGCAGTGACTTTTAAATGTAGTTCTATAGCCAAATTGGCTAAAGCAATTAGTGTTCCTTATACGCCATTGATACGAAATTCGAGATAACGATCAGTGATTGCTCCTCCTGATGTAAGATTTGTTGGGAAAGTAAAACATGTTTGGCAATCAACCACAGATGCCTCCACCACCCGTAAATGATAAGGTCTTGGAAAAGCTTCCACCGCCCCAGCGGTGTATTTTGCGGTTGACAGTTTGCTCTCTACAAGACCCACAATTTTTGCCGCCATCTATGCCATGTTGAATAACTTCACTCAAACACCTAAATCACATTTCACTAAATATGTATTTATATACTATACTCCCACGAGATGAGATTTTCTTTTCATTTACTATTTCTTTCCATTTTTTTTGACATTTTTCCTTTTCTTCCCCCTGACAGTAACATTACGTCAACCTGCTGATTTTAGCGCCTCCAACCCTTTTTGTGTAAGGCTTGATTTGAAATCTCTTGTCCCCTGTTGTAAATCCTGCATGATATATGCCCAAATTCAAGTGCAGAGGGTAAAATAGCCTTTGCCACAAAGAGTGCAACCCTTTCAGCGAATTCGGCTAATAGGCTGAAAAGCCCACTCCCTTGCTGCTAACATCTTGGGGCTCTAAAAACCTCAATATCCCCTAAAGCCCCTCCACGCAGGAGTTTTATTGGGGGAGTAGTAAATATGATGCTTAACTCCTCAGGAGACGGTGGAAGAAACGCAACCCACATGGTGACACACTCTGTAATAAGCGCTTACTGTGGGATGTACCAGCTTTTATATAATTTCCTGCTTTTGTCTAATATGGAGGATGCATATTGTGCTGGAATTTTCACTAAAGTGTATCTCCCGACCATCTTGGTCAGCTACGCGAATGGGTGCTCAATCAAATTCCTTTGTCCTTAAAAAGTAATAAAAATAATTATGATAACCTCTCGATTTACTACCCCATATACTAAATGTGTCCAATATATTAACTTTTATAACCCTGAAATAGGACCTTTCAACAATATTCAAATAAACGAGAACAATGTCTAACCCCGCTGTGGGGGAAGGGGGAAGAGGAGCTTAGCAAATTATGAGTTTTGATTAGTGGATTACCTGGATTTGTTTAAAAGATTTTAAATGGCTTGTCCGAATTAAATCCAAATGTATGTCCTATTCTTTTCCCAAATTTTAGTTTGATGTCGAGAATAGGTCCTTTTCGAAAAATTGCCTCTTCAGTTTCCAGTCTCTATGTAAACTTTAATATCACCCTCCCTCTTTGATAGTCATATTCTAAAAGACCTCTCACGGGTATATTTTCTTGATAAAATCCGAGTGAGAGGAGCTTCTTAAAAGCGTATGTTAAATCTATGTTATTGCTGGAGGCCATCTACCCAGCATCAGTGGATAGAATACTTATTTTATGTGTGTAAATTTCCTCATTAGTTGAAGTTATAATAGGGTTCTTGCCTGCAGATATTCGCACTTTCCTAATAATTACTTTTATTCCTGAATCAGCTTCACCACTGACAAGCCCATAAATTTCATTTGGGTAATAGATAATGACAAGAGGTACTTCATGCTTCAAATTATGGTATAATTTTATACTATTTTGGACCTTCTTGTAAAACTTCCTACATTATTTTTAGGGAATATATCCCTATTCCCCAGAGATGTCAGTGATATGATATGACTTTCTCCAGTCATTGTGACCAACAGATAACCGAAGTGCTTAAGATGAGATAGGTATATTTAAACAAAATTAACATTAGACATTTTATTTATGAAGTATCTATTACATAATGATTTTCATTCACAGAATGAGCATTGTATGTAACTCGAAGATAAAATTACAAATGGGGAATATCACATCGTGAATATTATTTTCTTTAAACAAAAAAGCAAAATTACTTGAATAAATGGGAAAATAAGTATATTCAAATACCACCCTAATTACATAATTATTCTCATTCGCAGAATAAGAAGAACATATGAGTCGAAGATAAAATTACAAATTGGCGGATCTTACACCTGAAATATTTTTTGTTTAAACAAATCAGTAGATTTACTTGAATAAATGAGATTCTTTTAACAAATAAGAAAATAAGTAGGGTACATTCAAATACCCCCACCCACAAGCAAATCTGATGTGACAAAGGAAAACCTTTCAAGTTTTCCAATCCAGGGGGCAGCACACATATTTCTGATGCGAATAAAATGAGTTGTTTACCATTTCCAACCATCGTTCTACCCAAATTCAACAACTCTGGAAATTAATATTGCATCCAAACTGCATCAGCACGGCCAAATCTCCCAATTCTAATGGGGATGGCGTAGAATAGATATTAATGGTTATATTTCCCTTATCAAGTGCACTCTGTTCCAATTCTAGTAGACACCTCTTAAAGTTAAAAAGACGCATTAGTTGTATCATTTTGCAAGTTCATGACAAAGTAAATATCCCTTGAAGTAGTCACATCCAATAGATGTTTTCTGTCACTCTCATAATCATAAGAATAGCTGTAATTAAACTTTGTTATCAATGTGCATACGCATGGTACACTCGCAGTGGGGAAACTCTTTGGTTTCCGTACAATGACACTTCCAACAGGATGACGGTCTTTGTGAATGCATCGGCTTAAATTCAAGAGCCTCCTTTGACTGTTCATGATACCACTGTAGGGGTAGGATTTATAATATTTATGCCGCAAATCCATAGGATACGACGCAAATTGAATAACCCCCTACTACCAAACACACATACCCCTTCTTTAGAAGCTGAGCTATAGAATTGGCGATGCTTAGTTTTAGAGGCGAGTAGTGCAACATGCAGGGGATCGTGTTTTAAACTGATGATGAGACGTAAACTATCTCCGAATACAGCTAAAATGCTGAAACCCCTCCCCCTTTACACTCCTTTCAAGTACAACATGCTAACACATGTATTTCACGTTGACTTTACCCAGTGCACACCCATTCCTAATAAGGAACCCATTGCAGTTTACCTTTCCCTTTGTTCTTTTACTTTAGTCATATATTCTCCCATCTTTCCCTTTAATTCCATACATCTGCATCTAACCTTTAGCATTCTTTATATAAGTATAAGGCATTCCAAGTGTATCTAGCAGAGTTTTATAAAAAGCCACTTCTTCTTCTTCTATAACACCCGCTTACTGAATTAATTCTTAAGCACATATATAAAATTTAAACAGTGGATGGATTTTCTCAAGTTTCCCCCATCATCCCACTGGACATCGTCCCGGCTTTCATAGAAATTGAGGAAAGCAAGGGCATACCTTCTGTTGGAAAGATATAATTTTACGTCAATAATATTCTCCAAAGGGGGATTAGAGTAAGCCTGTGCCATAGGGATGGGGAGAACTTCACCCCTACCTTTCTCCCTCAATTCCTTATGACTTCTTTCCTTTGGTTTGTTTTCTAGCTTGCACTTGATCATTTGTATCATTTTGACTAAATTTTGTAGAAAATCTTTAATAACCCCTCTACCCTGCTGCTGATACCTCCTTCCATTTTAATCTACACTTTGTTTAGTGTTTTTAACCCTTATATCCACACCATCTTGACGGTAATTAGACTCTTCTACCGTTTTTTGCGGCACCTGATAGTATTCTTTCATCTCCCTAACAAACCCCCATTCAGACTCGCTGCTAAAGGTAGAAGTACGGAAAGTATGGCACCCCCTCTCAGCGATGATAAAATTTTTCTTTTTTCTTTAAGCAAGTACTTTTTTCAAGCTACTATCTTTATTTCAATTTTTAACCTTTTTTATTCTTTACTATTATGAATTAGATTTTCATTCAAAAAGTTAGAAAAGATCTCTGATAAACAGTCGAGATGCATTCTCTTCAGCAAATGAATTAACCTTGGGTAGGTATCGTTATTCAACAACCTTAATTAGGTATCGATGGGTCAACCTCAATCCGAGGTCACAAAAAATTAATAAAAAGAATTCATTTACAAAGCAATTCACCATCTTTTACTATAAAAAAACTTCCAAAAATATTCTATTCTTCCAAAAAAGTAAAGGAGAGCTAAATCTAAAATAAATATTTATTACAAAGAAATTGAAAAATAAGTATAAAGAAAGAAAATACTTTGCAAAAAAATTCACATACAATCTAAATATGGAAATAAGCTAAAACTATTCTAGTCACTTATTCTACGATAATTGAGCACCATTTGCTGAGATCCAGGCAGGGAGAGGAACGATAAGGGAGCGTTTCCTGAGATGAGAAAAAAATGTGTGTTTTTTGGGTAAAAAAAAATCTATCCTCTTTTCAACATTTTTCTGTGGTAAGTAAATGACATCTTTAGTGAGTGAATTTTTTACAGGATATTGTATTATTATCGTACAACAAAAGAGTGGAGAAGAATATGCACTTGGATATTATTTAGTGGTTTAAAAATGGGAATTTTTATTGGTTTTTTTTTCTCTTTGGATTTCTATTTTGATTTTTTTCATAAATAAAATCCTTATATGCATTGCTGAGCATGTTATTTATGCATGAAAATATCAGAAATTTTATAAAAAATAGGAATGCATGGAGCTATGCCAGCTTGTTTCAGATATGCTCACAAAATGGCCACCAACCACACCACCTTGGAAGGTCAAATCAGCTACCTGAAATGGATAAGGATATGTCAATATCAGCGAGTCATTTACTTATAAAATTTTTCGAGGATTTGCAGAAAATTATTAAGGAAGCTAGAATGAAGTTTATAGATTATTTTGTAATTAAATATAATAAAATAATGATCATAATTAAGTTATCATAAAGGTACAAACTTACAAAAACTGGAGCTATTTTATAAAAACATACGGGGTAGAAGACATTCACAAACACTTTACAAAAATCCTTTTTCATATAAGCCTAAACACTACTGAACATTCGATAATTATATAAGAAATTTAAAGTTACACAACTTACCTTAATTAGGTATTGATGGGTCGAGCTCAACCTGACGGTATCTCAGAAATAGCACAAGGAAAAGAGCTGGAATGAAATGCATCCTCACCCGACTGCTGCGCACACTGAAGTGATGTCTCGCAGGTCGATATCACTTACAACTAATACGGAGGAAAAATTATGACAAAAAAAAAAACTTTTTTTATTTTTTAAACCTCGGGTCGTGTATGACTCACCACACCTATCCAGAGTTCAGCCCTTTTTTCCTGGTAGAGGTTATTTAAAAAGCAAAGAAAATCCCCATGTTTTTGTATATGTGATTTCATTTCTAAGTTTCCCTTGGCAGCCTTTCAACAACTTTAGTACCCCCCCCCCATGAGTTAAAACTAGGAGCATAACCCCTCCACGATAGGAGATAATTTACTTTGCCCTTCGTAACTTTCTTATTAATAATGTTTAATAGGGAAGGTTTCTGGTGTGGTTGTTCTTATTAGATCTACTATATAAATAACCACCATAAATTTTCTCACCACCGAGGTCCTCCCACACACGCCCCAAATTTTGAATATTTCTAATCTATTTTGAATTCTATACCCACGATGCAATACAGACTGATGGAGCTCACTTGCAATGTGCACTGACTGATCTACGTCTAGCTCCTTACCATTGTGTTTCGATGTAAAGATGCTTGCTTTGTATATTCACCGAAGTTGCCGCTTAATGATTTCCAGGTCTGTATATTCATGAACTTCGAGGGGGCACACTTCTCCTCCCAACCCTCTGTGTGGGGACCTATTATGTTTTTTAACGAGTTCAGAGAGGACGTCAAGATATGTGACACTATTTCTCAGAATTAAATGTTTCTATATCTTGTGCCTTAGAATTTGTATAACACATTCTGCAATGGCTGCTTTAATTTCATACAAGGAAACGTTGTAGAGTTTTATAGTTTTTTCTTTTAGGTACTTGATCGTAAGTTTGTTATAAAAAAGCCGACTCTCGCCCTGAAATTGAAGTAGAGAAAGGATTTCTTTTAGGCCTTTCAACAGAGTCTGGAGCTTCTTGTGTTTAAGAAGAACAATGTTGAGGTAATGGGAGAAAATGTCTATGCAAATCAGAAGGTAGATTACAAAATTGTTGAATTTAGATAAACGCTGCATATCGTCGAGATCACAGCTGATGATAGCTTCTGGAGCTGTAGACATCATTTGACGTCTGGGGAATTTTTTCTGTGAATGTATGCGGAGTATAGCCATCTTTTACGATCAAATAGTCTTTTATGTCGTTTATGGTAATTCGCGCATCTGAAGCCCTGGTGGCTCTGTAAATGGAATTAATACTTCCCAAACTTGATTATAGGGTGACAAAAAATAAAAAAAACGGTCATCACCTAAACTTGAGTAACTTTTGAAAAAAATAATCAATTCCTTTTATTTTTCAAATTTTTCAAGAAAAAAATAATGTTCTGAGAGTCTACCATATTCGACATTTGAGATGACATGGACTACTGAGGTTTAGGTGATGACCGTTTTTTTTTTTTTTTGTGTCACCCGGTAGTAAGAATATTTCTCATTTACCATCTCCAAAATCTTCCTCTTTATGTCTTCCATTCTCCAAAAACAACCTCGAACAAGGAACTCCCTGCTATATTTGTCTTCAACTGGAGTTCTGTAGGAGTATTTAAACCAGTATTTACCCAGCAAATGGGAAAAAGTTTTGGACATAACAGCCTTTTTATAAACAATCACAAATTTCTTTGATAAATGAGAACCGAATCTTTGTTTTCCTAATACCTCGTCTTGTGATATATCCCTTGTTCTTAGCAATGGCATATAGAAGGCTTTAATAGTTATATTTCTAGCGAATTTTTCACTGTAAGACGTATTTTGTGTAATAAATATAACCAACATATTTTCCTGACGCCCCTTAGTAGAGACATCAACAACAATTTTGTCCTATACAGCTTCAAGAAATATATCCCAGGATATATAAGATAGAGTATGGTCCAGCCTCTGTATCTATCTCACTCATGGGGTGTACGATATTTCCAAAGAGTCAGAGTTTTGGTCCTATTACTGGATGCCATTTCAAAGTGTGTTGATCCACGTCAAACATAACAGTGTGCCTAAACTTACTTTCATACTTTATTATTAATTTTTCTATAAGGTAGGATTTACCAGAGTTGGAGAAACCAGACACGATACATGCTGGGTCTTTAAAAAGGTCAAAATCTTCCACTTTAAATCACCAACTGAGAGTGGTGTATAAATGTAATGATATAAGTACTATGGAATGAATAAAATCTTTAATGGAAAGTGTCAATCTATTATACAATACAATACATCGAGAAAAGCAAACATGGTAATTATTCACATTAAAGTTTTGTTTTTATTATTATTCACCTCCTCCCCGTTTTTCCATCAATCCAATATAAAGGAATTTCCAACGGTTGAAGGAAAATAGTCTGTGACCCTTTCTTCTCTCTTTTTCAATAAATTTTCATGAACACGTGGAACTTGTTCTGGAGGTGGTTTCGGCCATTTGGGAAGAGGATTGTTGACTGGAGCTTCGCCTGTAACTTCCTTATCCCCCCTTCAATATCTGTATGTCTGTATGTGTAAGAACTGTAGGGACTCAAATGATAATGTTTTGGATCAAAGGCAGAAAGACACTTCTTTTTTACCCTAGTGGTACTCATCTGCCCTCTCATATTTCTAGTTGCCCACACAGTCAGATGATTCGATGATCTTCCAGGATTTGAGAATACAGATCGTGCTTTATAGAAGTATGTATATGGCCTGAAATACCTTTCACCCGATTGATGTGGTCCTGCTTCTACTAGCATGGAATACATTTTAGGTTTCAAAGCTTTCACCTTGATTATAATATTGCTCCCTGTTTCTGATTTTAAAAGCTCCAGCTCCCCTTTTCTCTCATTACTAAAAAGCGGGTGGTCAACCTCGAAGTTGGAGAAATCCATACACGATATCAAGGGTTCTTTAGCCAACTCCGAATTAGGATCGCTAACTTCCAAAGCAAAAATTAAACTATCTGTGTCGGTGTAAATGAGCTTGACTTTATCACCATAATTATTCTTGAGAACCTTATAAAGAAGTAGTAAAGATCAAACTTGGCTCATTCTAGAATGGCAAAACCCATCTAATTAGGCATATTGATGGCAACCTGTGGGAGGGTGGAAGCACAGATAATACGGTCTTTAGACAAATGGATGGTTGTTTTTAGCCTTGGATTCCGGCCATCCTTTATGAGGTGATTTCTTTGGGGACAACTTTACTTTTTTTCTCGTGTATTTTGAGGGGCTGAGAAAAGTTTTCCCAAAAATGCAGTTACTCATGGCTTTGAAGGCTTTTTTTCTGTTGATGAAGTTGCTGCACTCCTTACTTCGAGAAAATCCCTCATGTAAGCACTTTGACTGAATTCATAAATTGAATGCACAACCTCTAGTTCCAGGTCTAAGTCCATATACAGCTGTAAAAGGGGGAGGAAAATAAATTATTATTTTTTACTGTGGTGAGTGGCCATAAGCTTTCTAGACTTTACAGTCATGCGCCCTCCTTTGTGTTCTAGTACGTTTGTACAGAAAGGTGATAGATTTCTAAAGGCAACTTCCTCGTGGGATAGGCATAACAGCAGTTCATCAGTGGCTCTAGCAACTTCTTCTAAAGGTGCTTTAGTAGTGACGATGATCCAGTGTCCTTTATCCCAGTTTATAATAGCATTTTCAATAGCCCTTCCTAAAAACTGATCCTTTTTTTCATTGGAAGGTTTACGAATTCCACCATTGGGAAGGTTTTTAGTCATAACTGTTGCATACAGGGAATTGAAGTCTAAATAAAGGAAGTGAGAACTTTGGTGGAGGTCTGGATTAAATCATGGATTTATTTCACGGTTGTTGACAGTCAATGATTGCCGCACCACAGAAGTGAACCCCTCCCCCCGACATTGCATCTGATTATATTATACAATTCCTCATCCTAGACGTGATCCAGCTCAATCTTGCTCATCTTAAGAAAGCTAACAAAGGCATAGGATGGAAGTGAAACATAGTGTGATAAATCAGGACCATACTTATCATAAAGTATAACACACTACCAAATGAGAATATCCTACAATGAGGTCAAGGAGAACAAAATCTTTCAGTGCTTTAAATTTTCTTCTAGCTCAAACATGCTGTGCCCGTTTATATTGCTCCTCTGATACATCGCACGTTTTTTCACTGTTGTAAAATGCCGAGTTGAGGGGGGCAACTCCATTAACTTGAGTTTTCTAAGACCGTCTATATAGTCATAGCAGAAAGATAATTTGCCTTGAATGACTTAACCCCTTAATTTCGCATCCCTAATACAACTTTACATTTCCTCCATTAAGCAAGCCTTCCTTCCATCCAAAAATATTCAGAGGCTAAACTATCCAAAGAAGGACCTGAAAAGCAGAGAGTTGAAGAAAATTAGATCCTATACGGTCATTCGCTGAATTTTTAGTCGTTGCTTCAATGTGATTGTGATGTTAACTTTATTTTTCAGTTTCTTCAGCATAAGACCCAGGTCAGAACTAGAATTTTGTATGAAAACATAGAGTAGGGTATTAACACTTTTACCCCCAATGGATGTACTGGTACGCTTCACAAAACTCATCCCTGTACACCCATGGACCTATCGGTACCTCCTTGCCAAAATTTTTTTTTCATTTTTTTGCCTATTTTTGATAACTTTATGAGAAACTTCAGGCATTTTCCAAAATAATGATACCAACCTGATCTGTCTATGACGAAAATCAAGGCTGTTAGAGCAATTTAAAAAAATATATACTGCAAAATGTGCTTGAAAAAGAAAAAAAAACACCTAGGGGTTAAGGGTTGGAAAGTTCCAAATAGCGTTGGGGGTAAAGGGGTTAGGTTCACGGCATGCTGAATTACAATGCATGCAGTAAGCCCCAATAAACTTATTCTTGGGTTTGGCATGGTCATGGTGTCTGTGCTTGCCACGGACATGCTTGAACAGCATCTTACACAGCTGGCATTCAGCCTGCTGTTGGAAAACTCTTTCATCCTAGGTCGTCATATCAATGGGGAATATTTTCCACTGCAATCTTATCGCCTCCCAACAATCATTAAGGTCTGACAGAACGTTATTGGCACAATCATTCCTACAATAATAACTGGAGGATGCTATTTTTCCTTTGCTGTCGATAATGATATAGCAATAATCTATTGATTCATGTATGGTCTCCACACAGTAAGACCCCGGTGATTTCTTCA
The DNA here is from genome assembly GCF_036898095.1 of Palaemon carinicauda. Classification (NCBI taxonomy): domain Eukaryota; kingdom Metazoa; phylum Arthropoda; class Malacostraca; order Decapoda; family Palaemonidae; genus Palaemon; species Palaemon carinicauda. The sequence continues at coordinate 3,332,266 of NC_090741.1, read as the reverse complement.
AAGCTGATTCTAAGTCAGAGACGCAAATATAAGAATATTTTTGTGTCTTATGGGGGATTTCTAAATCTTACTGTACTGTCATGAGTGGGAAAATTCAGTGTCACTGACAGATCGCAGGTAGTTTCATACTGTTTTTGTCTGGTAGTTGTTGCATGCTGTAACAGAAAGTTATGGCAGATGTAAAGGGGGTTGGAAGGATTTGCCCTAAAAAAAGTTTTCACAAAACCGTGAAATTTTTTAATGAGGCAAATATGATATGGTCACTACCCAATATTAGGAGGGAGACAATTGTTGCGAATTTTTTCGTTCCACGCCTTGCCAACTAAAGGAAGCACTTCCCATGCCCCCTCTCTCCATTTCATATATGTAAATGGAGAGTTGTTTCATTAACTCCAGGGGTGAAATGTCCTCCCATTGAATAGGCATGGCAATCTTTTGGAAGTTAACATATTGCATGCAATGGTGGACACTGTTTACTGAGTGAAAAAAATTTCCCAACGAGGCTTTTGGGTTTGTTTAGCGATGAAATAGACAGTCAGCGCTTGGATAAAAAAGGAATTCCAATTTCCAGGGGGAATAACATGCCATAGACATCTTTACCAGGAAAAATGGAAATACCCATCCAGCCATTGTGGCCTGGTGGTGAAAAAATCTTTGAAATTCACAATGCCTCCCACTAGCCACCCATTCCCCATTAATTCATTGACTATTCGAGGGAGCTTAGAATTTACCACATCCTCCCATTCATTTAGGAGGTCACCAATTTCATCTACATTGATAACGGCCGGGACCCACACCTCCATAAGAGTGTTTTCCGTTTGTTCCTTTGTTAAGAAGGTCTGCTTACTCATGATCAAAGTCAAAAGACCAGCGATCTGTGCAGAAAAATGTTTGTTACTGAAATACCGTTCTAAACAGCCTCGTATATCATCCCTAGCATACATTATGAACAACAGTGGATCACTCACTGAGGGAAATGTATACTCCTCTTGCATATATTTATTGTTGAAGGATGTCTTTCTTCTAACAAACTTCAACATCTGTCCTGAAATGGCTGTCGTCCCTGGTGTTGATGTAGGCAAATCTGGGGGGATGCATGCGGTGAATGTTAAAGCAATCCCCTGAGGCGGGGATTCTTCGAGTAATTTGTGTCTGGTTGTTAGTGTGGCGCTTGTCCCCGGTGTAGCTGAATCTGGGTGGATGCATGCGGTGGAGGTTGAAGCAATCCCTTAAGGCGGAGGTTCTTCGAGTAATTTGTGTCTGGTTTTTATCACTGCAATAAGAGAAAATATGATTTTTAATTTATTTCGAAGTTCTAAAGTCGAATTAAAAATCGATTCTACGGTTAATTCAATAGATATGAACATCTCATATTTCATTGTTTGCATTAAATAACAATTACAGGTTAGTTGTCCTTTTCTATTTTTGATTGGAGGGTGTGTTTCACAATCATCGTGTTTCCCTTTCTGCCCCCTCCCAACTGGAAAAAGAAATAATGCATACACTAGCGCTTTTTGCAATGTAACATTCAGTGTCGTAAACTAAATGAGATTTCATAACACATTCACTGTCACTTTTCCTGGTCAAATAATCTCCAATATAAACAAACGCAAATTTTACAGATGGCTTAATATTACCTACTCACGCATTTTCCATGTTGTAAAATACTAGTGGAAGAGGTGGTTTGTAGAACAAGAGCTCAACACTCTCAGGATACCCGCGGTGGGTTGCAAACTGTTTTGTCTATGGGAGGCGTGTCCTAAGTTAGGCCTGGGTGTGTGTGTGAGCGTGTGTGTGCGTGTTTGGGTAGGTAGATGCAGTATATATACACATCCACCGTGTCATATTCCAAGTTGATTCTGATTATTCAACTGGAAAGGAACTCGCTCCAGTTGAACTTAGATAGTCATGTCAGGATACAAAGACCTACACCTCTTGGGGGAAAAATTGCCCAAATTTCCTAAGCGGAAGTATGTTCATGTATTTTGCTAGAACTGAAGTTAATATAATGGTTATAGAGGTGCCAACTATTTTTGTGACTTAAAACGTGGTGTGTGTTTGTGTGTGCTCGCACATGTGTGACAATATTTATTTTTGAAGGACAATAATTATCGCTGAGTGTTTATTCCTAACAGGTTGGGAGCTCGCCCTCATAGATGAAGGTCAAATCCGCAATTCTCTGCCATATAGTGAAGAACTTTGTTGTAGTCTTCACGAAGGCATTCAGAGGATCGGTAAAACAAGTGACATGTTGGTTCGGCAGCTCACCAGCGAGTTGATGAACGCCCAGAAGACTGGAGTCCCAGCCAAAACGACTGATGTTATCGTACGTGCAGTCAGCAATCAATATGAAGTCATGAAACTCTTGCGAGGAGTTACAGTATACATCGCTGCATTCGAACGTCTGCAGAAAGAATTTCTGGAAAAGTGCCATAAGAATGAAAAAGAATTATCATCTTCATCATCTATAGAATAATTATTTCATATAACCACAGTTGGCGAGGATGAAACATTTATTTCCAATTCCCTATTTACGCAGGCAGGGCCACAAATGGATGGGCCGTTAACTCCAACATATTCGCAAGTGATCGCGATGGCATGTGAGCTGAAGGAAATTGAAAATGACAGAAGTAAAAATAAAATAAAAACTCTTGAAAAACAGAGAGTTTACGACCAGCATTGGGCACACCGTTTGAGAAGCGTGGCAAAATACCGCAATTAAAGTTTGTTCCCCTAATCGACAGTGATTTTGAAAGCTAAAGGGAGGTATAAAATATATTCCCTGTATTTGTAATATGTTTTATATGCATGTATTCTATGAAATAAAATGCATGGTTTCCTTGATAAAAGCTAAGAAATGTTATGTTTCAATTATCCCTTACTTCATTATAAATTGGGTATACATAACAACAAAATTCTATATGTATATTTATCGTTGAAAGGACAGTAGTCGAGATATCAAATCAAAGAAACGCTATTTTTCCATTACCCTTTGCTTCATTATAAATTGACAATGAATAATAATAAAATCATATATATTCCAACGTGTGGGATTGGAAATGTAGTAGTCGAAGTTCAGAAGCGGAGTAGGAAACATATAAAAATTATATAGCACATTTTTATTGGCGTGTACCCAGTGACTATTTGGCAGGCTTCAAGATACCCTTGATAAGGCCAAAGCCTATTATACTTATTGTGAAAACCCCACAATTACATCAGTTGCGTGAAATCAGAAACTGGGTTGTATTTATAATTAAAAAAAAGTTGAGTAGAAAACATTGTAATTTTTTACCCATTGGGCATGCGGCCAGAAGATCATTCGGAATACTTTATTAATTATTTTACGAATGTATTCCCCCAAGAAGCCAAATTACATTTCGGGTTTGTGTGCATTCTTCTGTTTATATTTTATGCATAACGTAACTGTAAATAGAGTTTGCGCAACCCTTAGGAAACTAGTAGAGCATTTAACCCCCCACCCCCAACTTAAAGGAAAATGATTTAACAGTGTTATTATACCATCTTGTACATTAAAATTCGAGACGTGTATGTACATTTGGAAATATACAAAACTTGAATTCTCAAGGAGAATTTACCAAGTGATAAGGGGACGTAATCAATAAATGTTTCCTACAGCTTTTAGGAGTGTAAAATGTCTGTGTTTCATATGAATATTTGTTAGTGTAAGATATTTCCAATTAAATGCTATGTCATTGTTAATGGGATGTTTTTCTATAAATATAAGAGGATCTCAGCTGTAATAAGTTTTTTATTATCCACATTAGAGAGAGAGAGAGAGAGAGAGAGAGAGAGAGAGAGAGAGAGAGAGAGAGAGAGAGAGAGAGGGCGGCTCGAAGCCTAAGTCAGATATTAAATTTATTGCCACAACCATCATAGAGAAGACCTACGCATAGATACAGCAATTGAAATTTATAAGGCAAATGGACAGAGAAAATAACATCTCTCTTTTCCATAGGCTTAGATTGAAAGGAATGTAGACGTGACGGTTGCAATGAAGCCCTACAGACCCCCGGAAAACAAGGGGTGAGGGGTGTTTCATTTTCAAACAAAGCAACCATTTAAAACCCAAACTGATCAGCAGAGGCATACCATTCCCAAAAGTGAGTTGTTAAGGCGAACATTTCCACGAGGGAGGGTCATTGAACTTAGCACGAGTGTCATGACATTTCCCAAATGTGAGTAGTCTAACCATGGACAAGTGAGTTGTTGATGCATAACTTCTGCTACTGATAATCCCCACCTAGTTTATCATTGATCGATTATATTATATATACAAAGTTGTTCATGTCATCATTCTGCTCTAAAAAGATGATGTAAAGTGGGCAGAAAAATCATGGATTTATTTTCTCTCTCTCTCTCTCTCTCTCTCTCTCTCTCTCTCTCTCTCTCTCTCTCTCTCTCTCTCTCTCTCTCTCTCTCTCTCTCTCTCGTTAGCATTGTCATGTTAAATCAAGTTATTTCATTGTTTATAAATTCGGCAGGAGTAAATGTTAACTGCCCTTTTCATAAGAGTTCGGTGATAACCTTCGCCCTTCCTCTTTCGTCAATTAATTAATGGCCATTAACACTTTTGTTTACTTTTTTTTCGAGTGCTTGGTCTTTAATGAGAGCCGTGGACGAGACTACTACTGCCTGGAATGAGGAGTTCGGACCCTACCTTGATCTCAGACGTGGATCCTAATTTAGCAGCCGTTGGTGGACGCCTTTTTTTCTTTTTTCCTTTCTCATAAGGAATTGTGCCTTTGGAGGATTATTTCGCTGGTGTCTTTGAGCCACCCGCGGTAAATTGTACACTTCTTTGGATCACGGCCCACGTATGCATGGGTATTGTCACCTGCGATAGCCACCTCGCTTGTTACGTCCTGCAAGTGTATGGGTCACTTGCGACCTTCGCTTTGCGTTATTTTCCCCGCCTGAAGATTCCGCGGGAAGACGGTGCCGTCGTTCCGTCCCGGCACTGTTGGAGGTACTATTGCCGTGATCAAAGAGCGTCATCACATCTGTTACGCTGCTTGTATGTGAACCAGGGGTCCGTTAGGAGGAACGTAGGGAGTCGTTTCCCAGGTAAAGTTACGATCTTTTCATTATCGTTATGGATACGCCCAGCCTGTTTTTCTGGTGTTAATGATACTCCCTCTGATGCTGATGAAAGTTCGTCCCCTCTCTGTCGTCTAATCCATGTAAGGATAAGTACTGTTATAAGATATTTCACGGATAGTTAATACAGTGTTGAGATATATACATGTATCTATAAATTATGACCCTCAGCATAATTATTTTATGTGAATGTATTCAAGTATTTATACATTTAGTTTAATGTGGTGTGTGCATTTGTATGCTGTCTCGTGTTATGTTTTATTATTTGGCATTGGGTTTATCCTTTAACGTTTGTGTGTAGGTAGGTAATTTTAAGGTTTTCTGCCTTTTCATTTCTCCTGTATTCCTTCTGCCTATCCATTTAGTAATAGGGTAGTTGTTTGTTGATATTTGTGGGCCCAGCTTAATATATGAGCCATACTTTTGATCTGTTTAGTTTTTCTATGCTAAGGTTTAGATTATTAGCTATAGGTCAACCTTATGTATTTAGAGGACTCAGTATATTAGTCCTCCAGGTCATTTTGTAACCCATCGGTGTTTGTCTTAGGAGCTTTATGTTTTTCCTGATACAAGGTTGAACTCATTTAAGTGGACTGTGATAAATATTGTTAGATTTTTCCAGTGATTTTGTTCCGTCTTTCCTCAGTTCACTGAGTTATATAAATAATGTACTGCCTACAACTCCTTTAAAAATTAAAGTTTAAAGAACCAGAACTACGGCCTACACAGGTCGTAACAAGTGGCGACCGTGACAGGATCATACGCAGGTGTACTCGGTGTTTGGGGGAGCAGTTCAGCTCTGGAGGGGTGTGACAGTATTTATTGTTGATATTTGATTTTTGGTTTGGTTGCTTTCCTTCCCCATAGGATATTATTTTCATTAAAATGGAGGATTTACTTTTGACCCGTCGGAATTCTTGGATTCGGCTGACTGTTTAAAATATTTAGGAGTTTTGACAAGGGCTTATTTCGTACGGTGTGCCCGGTGGTTGGAGATCACTCATAAGTTCTCTGATACTCAGGCCAATTTGTTAAAACTGGTTAAGGAAAAATGTCCCTAGGTTTGGCTGAGGGCAATGAGGTAGCTAGAGGCCTAGCCAGTGATTTTGAGAATGGCACTGATTTTGGGTCGGACCAAGAGAGGTCCATAGTCGATGATGTGAGCTTAAATCCTGGTTTGTCCCTGTTCGCTGATCCCCCTGCAGTAAAGGTTATGTATGAAGGTCCGGCCAATTTTCCTACTCCGGCCAGGACTTTTACAAACGTGAATATTTCAACTAACCCCTTTTTAGCTGAGGAGGCTGTGCCCAACCATGTAACACCTTCCGCTCCCGTATTGGCCCAGGGGCAGGAGGAGTTCAATATAATTTGTAAGAGGATTGAGTTATTGAAGCTTCAGTTTGAGGAGGACGAGAGGGCCCGGAAACATGAGATTGACTTGGTAAAGCTTAAGCTTGAGTTGGCCAAGGTGCAAGGGTCCCATAATAATTTTAGTTCTCCCTATAGCTCATCATCAGCCTAATTTAACATTTCGGCTGCTTTAAAGTTAATTCCAATTTTTGATGAGGGGAGCGTACCAAAATTTTTTAAAGCTTTTGAGAGAGTTGCCACCCAGATGTCTTGGCCCACAGAAATGTGGAGGGTACTCATACAGTGTAGATTGAGGGGCAAGGCACTCCGGGTGTATAATGCATTGGAAGAGGGCCTTGTCAGAGATTATGACAAAGTAAATGCTTTGGTTCTCAGGGCCTATGATTTGGTCCCTGAGGCCTATCGCCAGATATTCCGAACCACTGGCAAGCCCAATTCTGTGTCTTATGTTGAGTACGCTCGTCTCAAGGAGGAGCAGTTTGACGACTGGCTGAAAAGTCTTCAAGTTGCTTCCTTCTCTTCCTTGAGGGAACTGATGGTACTGGAGGAGTTTAAGAAGGTGTGTAGCAAAGAATTGAGGGTTCACCTGGAGGACACTAAAATTTTAACTTTATACAACGCGACTCAGGTAGCTGATGAGTTTGTCCTGACCCATCGGGCTGGGTCAGGTAACTTCTCGTCCTCATCCCCTAATAATAATAGTAGTTTGTCTTCTACGTCAAATAACCCCTTTAAAACCAATCTAGTACCCCAAATAGTAACAGCAATCATGTTGGTAGTGGCCTCAGAAAGGACTCGAGTGGTGGGCACACTCTGGTTTTTTCTAACCGTGGCAATTCAGGTAAAACCAATCAAGTTAGAGGTAATTGCTTTTGTGTAATAAGCCAGGGCATCGACAAGCTGAATGTAAGAGCCAGGAGCCGTTACCTCCCAAAGAATCAAAATAATGCTAATCAGCCTACGCCAATCTCACAAATTTCAGATAATTCTATTTCAGAGAGTAGGAATGGCAAAACTGTTGATCCCCAGGTTAGTAGGGAACCAGATGTAGGTAAAGTAAAACCTGTATTGTGTGATTCCACTGGTAATTTATGACCATTTAACAAATATGTCTACCTAGGAAAAAGGAAATCTGAGACCTTTACACTTTGTTAAATTCTTGAGGGACACAGGATCCGCTAGTTCTTTGGTGTTGGCAGAGTCCTTGTCTAACTTAGTTCCTTATACTGTAGAATGTGGTCCTGTGAGGATTTCCCAATACGGTGATTTCTGCTCCTTTAGTAAGGGTGGAGATGTCCTTCCCAGGGTATCACAAGGTTACCGAGCTGGCGGTAGTTGAGAACCTGCCGATACCAGGAATACACGGAATCCTTGGGAATGATATGTTGAGTGCAAAGGGGCAGGAATTATTTCCTATTGTTTCGGTCACGGCTTGCTCTGTAGCAATAACTACTCGAGCCTCTGCTAAGCGTGCAGCAGAAGCTGATAATGATAATGACCTAAATTTAAGTAGTTTAGAAGTAGAGGTAGAGAAGCCCGGGCTAGTAGAAGGTAGTAGTAGTAGCAGTAGTTCTAGTTTTGGAATATTTAAATTATTGAAACCTGATTGTGACAGTCTCTCTTTCATACAGGCCCAAAAAGATGAATTTTCATTTGAGTTAGGTAATACGGACGATTTGACCAGGCTCAGGTTTGGTGTTTTGAAAGGATTGTTGTATAGGGTCAGTCGTCCCCCAACTCGTCAACTAAATATGATTTCTTGTTTGAGACAAATTGTCGTGCCTACCAAGTTTAGGGAGGCTGTGTTAAGCCTTGCACATGAGGACTCCTTTTCTGGCCACTTAGGCTTAAGTAAAAGTTTTTGTAGGTTGAGTAAATGTTTTTGGTGGCCAGGAATGAAGTCTGTGGTGAAGAGATTTGTAAGAACTTGTGAAGTGTGTCAGGTGATGGGTAAACCCAATCAACCTATTCCCAAGGCACCTCTTAACCCAATTCTTTCAATTGGAGAACCCTTTGCAGAATTGGTAATTGATGTGGTAGGACCTCTGCCTAGCACGAAGTTAAGGTTTGCGCATCTTCTGACCATAATGGATAGAGCATCACGTTTTCCTGGGGCCTCTCCAATGAGGAAAGTAACCTCAAAAGCTGTCTTTGATAAATTAGTAGAGTTTTTCTCCAGGTATGGACTGCCTTGTAAAATTCAGTCAGATTGCGGCTCGAATTTTACAAGCAGGGTATTTAAGAGTAAGTGTGTTGAACTGGCCATTCAGCACATTACCAGTGTACCCTACCATCCTGAGAGTCAGGGTGTGGTGGAAAGATTTCACCAGACCCTTAAGTATATATTAAAAAAATATTGTTATGAGCAAGGAGAGGATTGGGATAAGGGGCTTCCCTTTGCTCTCTTTGCCATAAAGAATTTTCCCAATTCTTCTACTGGCGTTGCTCCCTTTGAATTAATATTTGGGCACAAGGTTCGAGGACCTTTGGAAATCGTCTATGAATTGCTCGAAGCAAATCAGAGAGGAGAGCATACGGTGGGAAAAGTTGTTAGTGAACTTAAGTCCAAGTTAGCCGTAACTTGGAAGTATGCCAAAGATAATTTGTCTGCTTCCCAAGCTACGATGAAAACCAAATTTGAACAGAAGTGTAAGTTACGTTCATTTGAGTCAGGTGACTTAGTATTAGTTTTAAGCACAGACCCAGACAACTTCCTTGAACCCAGGTACAAGGGCCCCTGGAAGGTGTTGAGAAAGTTGTCCGAGGTCAATTATGAAGTTGAAGCCCCTGGAACTCGACGTAAATGTAAAATTTTCCACATAAACAGGTTGAAATCTTCCTTTTCTGATAGACGGGATCCTTTGGCCATTGTTTTTTATCCAGTTATGAGTGTGGTTGCACCTGTTGAGGAAAACTTGGAAGATGTTTTGGACCAGGTGCCTTCAGATGCACTAGGTAATAACTTACATAATTTAGGTGTATTAAAAGAGGGGTTAGAGCATCTGGAGGCACCTTAGAAACCAGATATACTAAGCCTAATTATGGAATTTTTTGACTTGTTTCAGGACTCTCCAGGAAGGACGAGGTTGCTCCAGCATGATGTGGGTGTTGGGGACACTTCTCCGGTTAAACAAAGCCTGTATCGCCTCAGTTCAGAGAATCATGCCATTGTGGAAGACGAAATTAAATACATGATGGAGCACAATCTCATACAACCATCAGTAAGCCCATGGAGTTCTCCTATAGTCTTGATGAAGAAGCCTGATGGTAAATATCATATGTGTGTTGACTATACGAGGGTAAACTCGGTTACTAAAAATGATTCCTTTCCTCTTCCCCGTATTGGGGATTGTCTGGACCTGATAGGTCCTGCTAGGTTCATTACAAAATTGGATCTGTTAAAAGAGTATTGGCAGGTCCCCCTATCTGTCTGTGCCCGTGAAATTTCAGCATTTGTGACGCACTCAGGGCTTTACGAGTGCAAAGTAATGCCCTTTGGGATGAAGAACGCTGCCTGTACTTTCCAGCGCCTGATGAACAGGATGATCTGTGGCCTGGAAGGTACAGAAATCTATATAGATGACTTGGTGGTACACAGCAAAGACTGGCGGATCCACCTGGTAAGATTAAAAAAAGTTTTTGAGGCACTTAGGGCCGCCGGTCTTGTTTTGAATCTGGGTAAATGTGACTTTGGGAAAGCTAAAGTTAGTTATTTTGGGTCACGAGATTGGCTTGAGTAAAGTTGCTCCTAAGCAAGCAAATCTCGAGGCCATAGTTGCTTTGAAGAGACCGTGTAATGTCAGAGAGGTTCGTAAAGTGCTGGGTATGTTAGGACATTACCGTAGGTTCGTCCGAAACTTCTCTGACCTTGCACAGCCTCTAACTAATTTATTGAAAAAAGGGCAGAAATTTATTTGGTCTTCTCGATACGAAGAAGCATTTTTAAAACTTAAGATGTTACTCGTGTCTAATCCAATATTGGTTTCTCCCAATTTTCAGAAACCATTCATCATAGCCGTGGATGCCAGTGACGTAGGAATTGGGGGAGTCCTCTTTCAAAGGAGTGATTATGGTGAAGTACGCCTTGTATCTTACTACAGCCATAAGTTACTGGAGGCGGAAAGAAAGTACTCCACCATTGAGAAAGAGGCTCTGGCATTGGTGCGGACATTGGTACATTTTAAACCATATGTAACTAACTTTTCGTTCCCTAGAGAAATTTGGACCGACCACAATCCATTGGTATTCATTGAACGTATAAAGGGATCAAACCACAGGATTCTACGTTGGGCCCTTCAGCTACAAGAGTTCAATTTAATCATAAAACACATTAAAGGGGTGGATAATTGCATCCCGGATGCTCTCTCACGTGTCTGTATTGGTCTCTCCCTCTGTTTCTTGGGACCTCAGTACTCCTGGTTGCATGTGTTGAGGTTACATCCATGTCTCGAGGTATGTATATAGTTAGCTCGGGTAAAATGTTTGTACTCTTGTAAATTGTTCCAGGACCTAGGTTGGTGTGGATAATTCTAGTTTTTTTTTTTTCCTTCTGTGTATGCCTACTAAATGTTTGGTGATGTATTTAAAACTTGCCATGTTCTTGTCCTTTTGTTTAGGTTTAAGATGTTTTTACCTTGTCATTTGTTTATTACTGTAGATACTACATTTAAGACTCGTTATATTTTTTTTTTTTTTTTTGGCTTTGGTTTAATATATTTTATCTTATCAGTGGTTTGTCGTAGCATCAGAATGTTCCCTTAATTTTTTTTTTTTTTTTTGTGGCCCTGCTTTTTCTGATGTTTTGTCCAGCCTTCTGGCTTATAAAAAAAATTTGCATTTAGTGAATGAAAATTATTTTTCTTGGGGGAGGAAGGTGTCAAGTTAAATTAAGTTATTTCATTGTTTATAAATAAATTCGGCCTTCGGCAGGAGTAAATGTTAACTGCCCTTTTCATAAGAGTTTGGTGATAACCTTCGCCCCTCCTCCTTCGTTAATTAGTGAATGGCCATTAACTCTTTTGTTTACTTTTTTTTCGAGTGTTTGGTCTTTAATGAGAGCCGTGGACGAGATTACTGCTGCCTGTAATGAGGAGTTCGGACCCTACCTTGATCTCAGACATGGATCCTAATTTAGCAGCCGTTGGTGGACGCCTTTTTTATTTCTTTCTCATAAGGAATTGTGCCTTTGGAGGATTATTTCGCTGGTGTCTTTGAGCCACCCGCGGTAAATTGTACACTTCTTTGGATCACGGCCCACATATGCAGGGATATTGTCACCTGCGATAGCCACATCGCTTGTTACGTCCTGCAAGTGTAGGGTCCGTTAGGAGGAGCGTAGGGAGTCATTACCCAAGTAAAGTTACTATCTTTTCATTATCGTTATGGATACGCCCAGCCTGTTTTCCTGGTGTTAATGATACTCCCTCTGATGCTGATGAACGTTCGTCACCTCTCTGTCGTCTAATCCATGTATGGATAAGTACTGTTATAAGATATTTCACGGATAGTTAATACAGCGTTGATATATATACATGTATCTGTAAATTATGACCCTCAGCATAATTCTTTTATGTGAATGTATTTAATTATTTATGCATTTAGTTTAATGTGGTATGTGCATTTGTATGCTGTCTCGTGTTATGTTTTATTATTTGGTATTGGGTTTAGCCTCTAACGTTTGTGTGTAGGTAGGTAATTTAAGGTTTTCTGCCTTTTCATTTCTCCTGTCTTCCTTCTGCCTATCCGTTTAGTAATAGGGTAGTGGTTTGTTGATATTTGTGGGCCCAGCTTAATATATGAACCATACTTTTGATCTGTTTAGTTTTTCTATGCTAGGGTTTAGATTATTAGCTATAGGTCAACCTTGTGTATTTAAAGGACTCGGTATATTAGTCCTCCAGGTCATTTTGTAACCCATCGGTGTTTGTCTTAGGAGCTTTATGTTACTCCTGATACAAGATTGAATTC
>NC_090741.1:3307310-3314810 GCF_036898095.1 Palaemon carinicauda | reverse complement strand
CCGGGTACTACCTTGTGTAGTTGCCGGCCGGCAGTTATTGCCGGCCGGCAGTTATTGCCGGCCGACATTGGCTGTTGCCGGCCGGCACATGCATTTGAACCAGCGTTCTGCCGCCTTATAGATGTTAAGTAGTATACTTTAAAGCTAGTTATGGTGTGTGCCGGCCGGCAAAGACCGGCCGGCACATAACCTTCTATACTGTACTAGTATTCTTCAGTATAACATATACTGTAAGAAGAAAACTATAGTATAAGTTTTGGTACAGAACTGTGTGTTCTAACACTTTTGTGTTGTCTTGCACAGCCCCTTGCTGTTGCCTTACAGATAAGAAAGTGAGTTCTTTCTTGTCTATTATCCAGAATTTTAAAATCATTGCTTAGGTGTGAGCTCCACCTGTTTTCCTCTGGAAACTTTCCATTGGTTTCTCTAGAAGAGATTAACCATTCGATTTTATTATCTGGAAGGCTGCAACAATTGTTATGCTATACTATGCATATCCAGTGATAGGCTACATAGTTCACTTGATACTCATGGAAATTTCTTCTCTTTACAGGAGGACCCTCCGAAGTGCGGAAGTGTTTTCTGCAACGTCCGCAGCAAGAACCTCTGCGGACATGAGTTTTGTAGGAGGCACGCAGCATGCGCTGTCTCCAAGGGTGATCTCCAGTATTGGGACCCTCAGGTATGTACCGTGTGCACTAACCTGATTACTGAGGCCTTTGATTCCCCTAGGACGGCGGAATCAAGGGATATAGCGAGGGAGAAGCTTCGTACCTGGGTAAGGGGCTTCCAGAAGAATACCTCTGGACCTTATCTTCCAAGTGAGAAGATGAGGGCGTATCTTTTCCCTAGGGCATCAGCTGATGCAGTGATTCCCCAGCCTCAAGAGGAGATCCCCCAAGTTCAGATCCAGGTTGATGCTGAAGTCGCGGTCGCTATGCAAGACATCCAGTTGGATGACAGGATGTCTGACGTGGATGAGCGTCTGGAGGAAGACCTCCTGGCAGAACCCCAGGATGAAGTTCAAGCCCCAGACGTTGTAGAAGAAGTAGTCGACGATGTGTCGGCTACTCCGGTTCAGATCCCGGAGCCTATTCCCTCAACATCGGCCGCTCTCCCAGTAGAGCTTGGACAGGCCCTCTCCTCCATTGTTGGAATGATCCAACAAATGCAGAAGAAGAATCAGGAGAAGGCGGCTGCAATGGAACTGCGGATGCAGAACCTTGCAGCATCACATGGGACCCAGAAAAGGCTCAATGTGAAAGACCTTCCCTTGTGCTCAGATGCTAACCTATGGAGGTATGCTGAGCACATGCCGATGACGACTGGAAAGATCGTCATCTCGGATAAGTTGGGTTCAGTTCCCCTAGAGGAGGTGGAATTCTGGCCCAACAAGGCGTCATATCCGGACTGGTATGTCCGGCTGAGGAAGGAACCAGCTTCAAAGGAGGAGACAGAGCCGAAGGAGGTCATAGTGATGGACCATGCTAAGGCTCAAGCTTTGCTTTCATCCTCGATGAAAGAGAGGGGCTTCTCGAACTCAAAGGTAGCTGCATTGAGTAAGAAGCTCCCTTCCTTTGTGTCCTCTCCTGCTAGAGCCTTCCCCTTTTTACAGAAAGGGTTTGCGGCTGTACTAAAAGCAGTCGAGGCCGGCAAGCCTTGCCCCTCCCTGGAGGAGTGTAAACCCTTGTCGCTGGCCCTGCCTATGGACAACAAAGACTGGAAGGACGTCCATCTTACATTCTCAGTTGGGAAGTTGGAGGCTGATATTGCCGGACGTCAGTTCGGCGAGGACCTCCCTAAGCTGTCTGACTCTCTTTTGCGGAGAGAGTTCGAGACAAAAGAAAGACTGGCTGCCTCAATGTCTCTTCAGACTACTCTTGAGACGATGGCAAGTGACCCCAAGGCCCATGAAATGTTCATGGTAGTGGCCAAGACTCATCTGGCCACAGTGACGAAGGATCTTTATAGCTTCGTCAAGGCGAGGAGAGCTTGTAGGGAGTTCGTGTTCACCTCGGCGTCGGTGAGGCACGAGCCAAGGAAACTAATCTCCTCCAACATTTGGAGCAAAGACCTTTTCACTACCGAATTGGTCAAAGAAGTTGTTGATAAGGCCGCCGTGGAGAATAGAAACCTTCTCCAGAAGTGGGGCCTGGCTATCAAAAGAAAGTCTTCCCCGGATGAGGGTCCTCAACCAAAGAGGAAGACTATGAGGACTAGGCTACCGTCTCGGCCAGCCAAGCCTCTTAGACAGCAACAGCAACTGCAATTGCCATTGCCTTCAGTGCCCCAGATGGTGGCACAAACCCCGACCACATTTCAGTGGGTACCCCAGGCTGTGTCGACACAGTCCACGGCATTCACCCCAACGTTCGAAGGGCAGTCTACTTCCTTTCGAGCAAAGCCTAGAGGAGCAGCCAGAGGCTCGTCTAGGCGCCCCTCAAGGGGAAGGGGATTCAGGGGTGGTCGCAGTCAGGGAGGCAAGGCCTTAGGAGAGCAGTCCAAGTGAGATGATGCCGGTAGGAGGGACACTTAAGAATTTTCGGGATCGGTGGACCTTCGATCCCTGGGCCCACAGCCTACTCAAGAATGGACTGGGCTGGAGCTGGTACAGCACTCCGCCCCCGTGCCCTCGGTTTTTCCAACACTCCACCCCCGTTCTGGAGGAGTACGTTCAAGAACTGTTGGAGAAAAAAGTGATCCGAAGGGTGAAGTCCATCAAATTCCAAGGGAGGCTGTTTTGTGTTCCCAAGAAAGACTCGGAAAAGCTCAGAGTCATTCTGGACTTGTCGCCACTCAACAAGTTCATAGTGAATTGCAAATTCAAGATGCTAACACTGCAACACATAAGGACCTTACTGCCCAAGAGGGCATATTCCGTCTCTATAGACTTGTCAGACGCCTATTGGCACGTTCCAATCAACCGTCGACTCTCCCCCTACCTAGGGTTCAGGCTACAACGAAGACTATACGCCTTCAGAGCCATGCCATTCGGGCTAAATATAGCCCCAAGGATTTTCACGAAGCTTGCGAGCGTAGCTCTCAAACAATTACGCCTAAAAGGAATTCAGGTAGTAGCCTACCTGGACGACTGGCTGGTGTGGGCAGCATCCGAGACAGAATGCTTGCAATCTTCCAGTCAAGTGATCCAGTTCCTAGAGTACCTAGGCTTCAAGATCAACAGAAAAAAGTCTCGACTTTCTCCATCTCAAAAGTTCCAGTGGGTGGGAATCCACTGGGACCTAATGTCACACCGTTTCTCCATCCCGGCGAAGAAAAGGAAGGAGATAGCGGGTTCTGTCAAGAGACTTCTATATTCCGAAAGGATATCAAGACGCGAACAGGAGAGGGTACTGGGCTCTCTCCAGTTTGCTTCGGTGACAGACCCAGTGCTAAGAGCACAGCTAAAGGATGCAACCGGAGTTTGGAGAAGTTATGCATCAAATGCGCGAAGAGATCTGAGAAGACCAGTTCCGCTTCGGCTACGTACTCTTCTCAGGCCTTGGTCCTAAGCCAGACATCTAAAGAAGTCGGTTCTTCTTCAGCCACCTCCCCCGTTGGTGACGATTCACTCAGACGCCTCGAAGGAGGGATGGGGAGGTCACTCTCATCGGAAAAAAGTCCAGGGGACTTGGTCCGAGCTATTCAAAACCTTTCACATAAACTTTCTAGAAGCTATGGCAGTGCTCCTTACCTTAAAGAAAGTCTCCCAGCGTCACTCGATCCACATAAGGTTGGTGATGGACAGCAAAGGTAGTTGTGAGATGCTTGAATCGACAAGGATCGAGGTCACCACCTCTCAACCAGGTGATGTTGGCCATCTTCCGATTGGCGGAAAAGAAGAAGTGGTACCTGTCGGCAGTTCACCTTCAAGGAGTCCACAATGTGACAGTGGACGCTCTATCCAGGTTCACACCGATAGAGTCGGAATGGTCCTTAGACGCAGGATCATTCTCCTTCATTCTGAATCAAGTCCCAGAACTGCAGATAGACCTCTTTGCGACGAAAGACAACAAGAAGTTGCCCCTGTACGTGTCCCCGTACGAGGACCCCTTAGCGGAAGCAGTGGACGCGATGTCCCTCGACTGGAACAGATGGTCCAAGATTTATCTGTTCCCTCCTCACAACCTTCTGTTGAGGGTCCTCAACAAACTGAGATCCTTCAAGGGGGTAGCGGCAATAGTGGCCCACAAGTGGCCGAACAGCGTGAGGTTCCCCCTGGCATTGGAACTACAGCTGAAGTTTGTGCCGCTACCAGATACAGTTCTGACCCAGCGAGTCCAGAAGTCGACTGTCTGCGCTTCATTACAGAAAACCCGGACCCTGCAGCTCATGATTTTCTCTCCCTAGCGGTGAGAAAGCGTTTCGGGATTTCGAAAGCCAGCATAGACTTCCTAGAGGAATATAAGTGCAAATCTACTAGAAGGCAATATGAGTCATCTTGGAGAAAATGGGTGGCCTTTGTCAAGGCGAAGAATCCGCAGGAGATCTCGACAGACTTCTGCTTATCTTTCTTCATCCACCTCCATGGTCAAGGATTGACAGCTAACACGATTTCAGCGTGTAAGTCTGCTTTGACAAAACCCATTCTATATGCCTTCCAGGTCGACCTAGGCAACGAGATCTTTAATAAAGTTCCGAAAGCCTGCGCTAGGCTCAGACCTTCAGCACCTCCAAAGCCCATTTCATGGTCTTTAGACAAAGTTCTTCATTTCGCTTCTCTGTTGAGCAATGAGGAGTGTGCGTTAAAGGATTTGACACAAAAAGTTATTTTCCTATTTGCACTCGCGTCCGGGACCAGGGTTAGTGAGATTGTAGCCCTCTCGAGAGAGGCAGGTCGTGTTCAGTTCCTGGATGGGGGAGAAGTGAACCTGTTTCCGGATCCTACGTTTCTCGCCAAGAATGAGTTACCCACCAACAGGTGGGGTCCCTGGAGAATCTGCCCTCTGAAAGAAGATGCATCTCTATGTCCAGTAGAATGCCTAAAGGTCTATCTTCATAGAACTTCAGACTTCAAGGGTGGTCAACTATTCAGGGGAGAAACATCAGGCTCAAATTTATCTCTGAATCAACTCAGAGCGAGAATCACATATTTTATTCGCAGAGCGGATCCTGACAGTACACCCGCAGGTCACGATCCGAGGAAAGTTGCCTCATCCTTAAATTTCTTTAATTGTATGGATTTTGAACATCTCCATTCATACACTGGCTGGAAGTCTTCCAGAGTGTTCTTTCGCCACTATGCGAAGCAAGTAGAGGAACTAAAGAGATCTGTGGTAGCAGTGGGTCGCGTCGTTAACCCTACTGTTTAACTCTGCGAGGAACAGTGGTTTTAATTAGGACGATTAATTCCAGAGTGAGTGTGTAGTTACATACTGTACTACAAACTAAGTGAGGGCACTGAGTTGCCCACGTAGACTGTTCCATTTCCAAAGGTGAACCTAGCATAAGTGCAGACATGTGTGCCGAGCGTTTCTAACGCTAATGTGATTGATTTGTAATACAGACTTTTATGACTTTAATACCTCGGTATCTTAAAAGTGGCATTTAATGTTTTTTCTTTCAGATAAACAAGTTCTGTTTACTATCATACTTATGCTTAAAGTTTTTGGTTATCCTCTTCTTATATATATATATATATATATATATATATATATATATATATATATATATATATATATATATATATATATATATATATATATATATATATATATATATAATTGCTGTTAACCTGTTTATTTATTGTCTGTCAATAAACTTGTTCTTGAGAACCTTGCGTCTCCTTCACCTGTGTCAATTTATTGGTATAATTGAGTATTCATTCTATGAACCTTATCTGGGATAAGTCTAATAGAATTGTTTCTTTATGCAAGCTATGTTGCATTGGTTTTACAAGTTTCCTCCTATGAGGATATAAACCTTAGTCCAATACAAGTATTGTGCGGAGAACTGGTCGATATTTCATATTGACGCAGTGGTTCTTTACAAACTATGCTTTACTTAATATAGGGTGAGACCACTATATTAGCTTGCCTGGTAATCATACATAGGTATATGTACTCTTCGAGACTTTTCCAGAGTCTAGTAGGACTCTTCCCTGTAGGGGGCAGGAAGCTCTAACATGGTTTATAGTTAGTTGAAAAGATGTATAACGGTAACATCTTAGGTCTCTAGGTCTAGTCGACCGGGAAAAATTACCTCCGGGGAGTACGGCACGTTCTGAGAATCCACAGATACAGTAATGCTCTGGTATACTTCCATCAGGACGACATGGCTTGAGCCCAAAAAACGGATTTTGAGCGAAGCGAAAAATCTATTTTTGGGTGAGATGGCCATGTCGTCCTGATGGACCCGCCCTTCCCTTTCTAAGAAAGGGCTCTAGGACCCCTCCCTACATACAGTATCTGTAGCACCTCGTGTACGCTACAAGGAATACAGATGGCGCCAGATTTGGCGCCAGGCACGCCTACGAAACGGGAGATAGGGAGCCTTGGGAGCGGCTCCCCCTTTTTCTTTCCCGATTTCGTTTCTTGCCAATTGACCCCTACGATACGTAATCTCTGTTCGGGGTGCAGATTGCCATGTGGCGTGTCAAGAATACGTCCTCTGATATGTCGCGATATCCCTTTCACGAGGGATATTTGCTCCAGGAGTTACAATTCTGGTACCTTAAGGTAAATTCTCTGGGAATATCGCCGTAGTTGTAATATACCCTAGGAAGCTACCCAATAGGAACTTCCATCAGGACGACATGGCCATCTCACCCAAAAATAGATTTTTCGCTTCGCTCAAAATCCGTTATATATATATATATATATATATATATATATATATATATATATATATATATATATATATATATATATATATATATGTGTATGTGTGCGTGTCACTGATCATGTGCGTTTGCTAGTTATCTCTCTTGCCAAAGACTAATACTACTATCACTTCTCAGTTTCCTTTCTTTCAACAAATATACTTTCTAATTCCTCCCTTTAATTTCCATTAGTACTAGTTTTAGTAGAACATGTGTGTGTCTCTCTTTTTTGCCATACATGTGCTAATTGAAAGTGATATTTTACATATTCTGTATATAATAAAGGAAGTTATAAAGTACAATGTGTGTCGAAGTTTAGTATTATAAAAAAATTTGTTTATATCGTATATGTGACATAATATTTTCCCCTGCTGGCCTGCTCTTGTGGGGTAGTGGTGGTCAGCGTGAAGTTGCAAACTGAAGGAAAAAGTTTTTTCAGTCGTGGCAAAACGTCCCATAATAACATTTGTAAGGAGTACTGCTTAAAAATGATAAGGTTGGTTGCCTCAAGTAACTAATAGGGAGAAGAGTTGTTGCTGAGGTAACACCGTGTTTTCGAGACAGAGAAAATCAACCAGGTGCATTCCATTAGGACAAAACTTGCGTGATAAAAAAAAAGTGTTTTAGATAACAAGTTTGACATTTAGGTGGTGTATAAAAATAATCAGAAAATAACAATA
>NC_090741.1:3282310-3297310 GCF_036898095.1 Palaemon carinicauda | reverse complement strand
TATCATATGTAGAAAAAATTGGCATTATTTCTTTTGCAGGTGCATAAGACATTGTTGTTTTGATTGGAATTACTTCTGGCCACTTACTGTAAGCATCTATATCTATCAAAATCAAATAACCTAAGAAACAATCTGCAAAATTTATGTGCACTCTTTGCTAATGATACCGGGGTAAGTCCCATCAGTGCATTCTTGCATAATTTCTCAGCAAAAAATCAATATCTCTATCTACACATAGCCACCAGACAAAAGTCGTTGCAATAGAATTTGATCTGACAATGCCTTGGTGATCAGCATGTATTTCACACTAACCATTATTCCTCAGTGAACTAGAAATAAGTACTTGTGACCCCTTTAATATACAACCTTCTGTTATGCTCAACTCACTACAAATAACCCTTATATTGTTTACAATTTGTATCTTTTGCACATAAGCTCCTACCTGTCATTAAACTCTCTAAAACCTTACTAAGTATTTGGTCTTCCTTGGTGTTGTATGCAATATCCTTTGATGTAATGGGTACATCATACTGTATACTGAAACTAACAATATACTGTCATTATACTCTTCTGGTGCTTTGTCTACTGGAAATCTAGATAAAGCGTTCGCATTTCCCATCCTTGATGTATGACAATATTTTATATCATAATGATGTGAGGCTAACATAATTGCCCAACTAAACACGTAGATAAACTTGTTTTTCGACCCACTATTGCTATTAAAGGTTTATGATCTGTAACAAGTAGGAACTGTTTCCTTCCATAAACATACATATAGAATTTCTTAACTCGATAAATTAATGGTAAACCTTCCTTTTCTATTTGAGAGTAATTCCTTTCTGTCTTGTTCAATAATCTAGAAGAGAATGCAATGTTTTTTTTTTTTTTCATCTGGCATTACATGATGTGGTACTGCACCTGAACCTATGTTTGATGCTTCATATAATAATTCAACTGGTAAATCGATTTGATAATGTACTAGAAATGTAGGTACTGTTATTGCCTTCTTGACTCTTTCAAAATAATCCTGACAATCATTAGTACAATTCCACTCTACACTGTTATTCAATAAGTTATTCAATGAATATGCAATTGTTGATAAATTCCGAATGAAATTCCAGTAAAATGTTACTTAACATCATAATCATTGTAATTCCTTAAAATTTTCTGGCACCTTTGTGGATTTTACTGCTTTAATTTTCTCCTTAGGTTTGTGAATACCTTTGCCATTAATTACAAAACCCAAGTATTCCACCGACTGAACTTTAAAATACATTTGCTGTTGTTTACCATAAAATCATCTTACTTAAACTTCTTCCGTACTTTCCGTAATCTTTCATTATGCCCCCGTTTATCCTTACCAGAAGCTAAAATGCCATCTATGAAAATGAATACTCCTTGCATTCCTGAAAAAAAATGTTATTAATAGTTTATTGGCATATAGGTCGACTACCTTTCCAAAGTAAAACTTCAAAAATAAAGCACACCCTGACATAGATGCGAACATGTCTTTCGGATTTTGTAATAGATGTTGAGTAACCTGATACGTTGGATTCAACGTTACCTTGTAATCTCCCCATAACCAACCTGACCATATTCCTTCACAATAGGAACTAATGGTGTGGCCCAATCTGAGTATGTAACTATTTCCCAATAACCTTTACTTTCTAACCTTTTAATTTCTGTTTCAACTACACTTTTCAATGCTTTGGGACTGGTTTTAGAACCAAAAATTTAGGAGTACTATCTGGTTTTAAAACTAATACATGAGACTTGCTAGAGTGTGGACGTGTTGTGCTGAGCTCCGTTAAACACTCGCCCTGAGTCGTATTTTAGCTCTCTTGTTTCTTGCTTAGAATATCATTGAAAAGATATTAGTTAATCTTATGGAGAAACCTAATTGATAAGAAACAGTACACTATGTCTGTTCCTAACTATTTCTGCCTCATATGTAAAACCACGGACGGAAAACGGGAAAAATGGACAGGATGTGAATGTAATAGACTCTACCGTAAGAAAGGTGTGCATATAGCGATAGGCATCACTGATATTGAACGAAATAACCTAGATTGGTTATTCCCACACTGCGTATGTGAAGCCAGAAAAGCCAATTTAGTAATATCAAAATTAAAGGAAGATGTGAACGTGAGAGATTTGGCCCTGAACAAAAAAAAAAAAAAAAAAAAACCGCGAAAATAGATGACTTGGAAAGCAAACTTGCGGACCTTAGAGCAATAGCAGCAAATTCCACCCAGACTACCGACCTCACTGAGAAAGTTGACATTCTTGCTATGAATATGGAATCAATTAAAGCAACACTTCAAACATTGATAGGCCCAAAACCAGAGAAATCGATATCTGCTGACAAAGTTAAGGAAAAAAATCTATTGATAATTAAATCAACTAATACAACTACTAAAAT
The DNA here is from genome assembly GCF_036898095.1 of Palaemon carinicauda. Classification (NCBI taxonomy): domain Eukaryota; kingdom Metazoa; phylum Arthropoda; class Malacostraca; order Decapoda; family Palaemonidae; genus Palaemon; species Palaemon carinicauda. The sequence goes on along the minus strand of NC_090741.1, from coordinate 3,294,888 downwards.
TACTGAAAGAAAACGTGAGGTTGAACAAGCACTTAAAGACATTCCTATATTTAACACGAGGTCAACTACCAATAGAAATGTTGTTGTAAATTTGCAAACAAAATGATCAAAGAAGAGGTGGCAAACAAAATTCAGACGTTGGTGGCTGACACTAAAACGAGAAAAATCAGAAAACTAAAACCAAAAATAATTATATGTAATGTGTACAATGCTGAAGATGATGTAGTAAAGGCTTCGTTTGAAAGAAATCGTAGTCCTGAAGAACGCCAAAAAAACGAATAATATCCTTTGTAACAATCTACAAACCTCCTAGAACAAACGTTAGTATCTCTTTTACAACAGTGACGATTCAACAGTAAATTAACAATACGTGAAATGAAACGTTAAATACTCTGAACGAACTGTAGCGGTCCTGTAGAGAGAGGGGTTCCGCTGCTGTATGGGACCGGAAAGGCAGCCATCAAAGTAAAGTAAATTATGTCCAATTGCTTCTGCGTTCTTTACTGCACCGACTTTGTCTTCAAATACTTCTTGAAACTTTGATAGAATATTATCCACAGACACTTCATTCTTTAGTTCATCTTGTGTACCTGTAACCCTCCAGATATTTGGCCAGTCTAATTTTAAATATTGTAACATCCAAACCTAGTAAATTCTTTCCTTCTATCTAACTTCTGGTCTTTATACTGTACTTTTACATTCAAAGCACCCATTACCTTAATATCTAACCTTTTAATACTCTATTTATACTTTCTAATAATAATTTATGAGTAATTTGAGTGGTTTTCTCAGACGCAATTGATACATCAGTGTCAACTTGCATTATAATTGGTTAACCCTATATGGTCACTTCTACCAATATGTGTTTCTTTGTAGCTTTGTGGACAGAAATATGCGAAACGCAAAATCGGTTTCTGACCTATCCTGATTATCATGAATATTTCCCGTTTTATTCTCCTGACCTATAGCATCAACTGCAGCATTTTTTCCCATTGCATACTGTTTAGGAAATCTTTAAACATTTCTAAAATGGTCCATCCTTCTACAACTCAGGCATTTCTGTCCATAGCAGGACATTGCCTTGCTCCATATACAAAATTATCAATGTTACCACACATAGTATTTGGGTTTCTCCTGGTGCTTTTATGCATACGTCTGATTCTGATATTTATGAACATTAGAGTTAGGCAATTTCCTATGACTAGGCTTTGAAGTCATCTTTCTCTGCTTCTTGTTATCTTTCAATTTTACGCTTATCTTGCTAATTTTAGAATTTTCTAATGTATTTTGTTACTTTGGCTATTTGATGTTTCTAAAGCTCTGCCTCAATATTGCAGTAATTCCTTACAAGCTCTTGTGATGTGCAATGGGCAATAACTTGATCTACATTTTCTAACATTTTCTTACTCCAGAAATTCAAAGAAAACAGCTAAGTACTCAAGTCTAGTCACAAATGCAACTAAGCCTTCATTTTCTTTCTGATATGCTTGTGTTGTAAAATGCTACTTTCCAAAAAAAATCATAGACGTTAGGAGTAAATTATGTGGTAAGAGCCTTAATTGCAGCTTTACTTGTGTCATCGGTAGGTTTCAATGTCCTAAGCACTTCCCGAACCTCTCTACCGGCTGTATGAAGTAATAACGTCTTCTGTGCATCTTTCATACTACCCAATGCTTCTAAATATATCCTAAATTCCTCACTCCACTATTGGCATCGTGTTGAATCAGAATTTGGTTCAGCAACAATGCTGAAGTGTTCAGGATGTTCAATGTCCAGAGGCATTTTGAATTCTTACATGGATTTGAAACTTAATAAACAATGTTAATTGCAAAATATACCTTCAAGCAGAAAACTTCAGTAGTTCTACTCTTTGTATCATAAAAAAACTAACTCTGGCTTGACTTAAATATTTACCTTTGTACTTCTGCCTACTGGTAACTAATTTCACTCCTACCTTACTTAGTATTAAGATGAATCGATTGAAATGTTTGATATTGCCTTAATTTACGTAAAATAAGATTACAACAACAACAACAACAACAACAACAACAACAACAACAACAACAACAATAATAATAATAATAATAATAATAATAATAATAATAATAATAATAATAATAATAATAATAATAATAATTAAACTTGATTGTAGCCTATGGGTTTCTTTGGGTGTCTGTAGTTTCCTGCTGCATGCGTTTGGTTTACTTTAGTAGGAGCTTCCTCTGCCTGTTGTTCTGCTTCTTCTGCTGTGAGAGTTCTTTCACTCCTTCACCGTTGATTTTACATTAATTTTGTCATCAATGTAATAAGATAAACTGCCTTTAAGCATACCGGGATTAATATCAGTCAATTAGTGTTGTATTTAATAATCCTAACATCTTCGCTGAGTCTTCTTTATTGGATTGAATAACACGTATGTATCATTGAAATACATTAATTACTTCAACTACATTACTGCTACAACTCTCAATGGCTTGTGACTCTTGAGTGAGTATAACGGGAACAAAACTCTTGTATAAGAGATAAGTAAATAACAAATGAGCATCACTCTTAAAAGACTGGATCTTACTGTATTACAAAAGTACCAAGGCTTATATCCTATCTTTGAGACAATTAATAAAAGATTCAATCCTTCATAACATATGCTACTACAATTAAGATTAACGTTCAAACATGTTCTATCAGTGCAACGCAGTATAACATTGCTTTCAATACACATTGCGCATATGATATTCCAGTAAAAATTCATATCACACATAGCATATATATTATATATATATATATATATATATATATATATATATATATATATATATATATATATATATATATATATATATATATATACATATACATATATATATATATATATATATATATATATATATATATATATATATATATATATATATATATATATATATATATATATATATATATATATATATATATATATATATATATATATATATGAAATACTGCACATAGTATAGGCACAGGTAAATACAAATGTACCGTCATCGATGGGGCCAATAATTTAACCCCCAATATCTATATACTTGTTCATTTCAGGGGTTGAAAACGTAAATATTTTTGTCAACAAATGATACATAGTGAAGAGTTTGGTTATTAGGGAGGAGGGAAAGTACATGTACTTCTTAGGTCTGTATGTAGTGTGTCGGTGGGGAAAAGGGAAAATAGTGTGTAAACCTAAGCTCAATATAATTTTATACGTTCCAAATTCTATCATAGTAATGATTCTAATTTATAATCATGTGGTTTATTTATTTTCTTATTTACTACAACTTGCTTCCGAGCAGAAATTATACATTTTCTTAACAGTTTGGTAATGTATTTTGTTTCGGTTGAAAAATCTTTCTAAAACGCAAGCAAGGAGTCTCTCTCTCTCTCTCTCTCTCTCTCTCTCTCTCTCTCTCTCTCTCTCTCTCTCTCTCTCTCTCTCTCTCTCTCTCTCTCAGAAACAAACTGGAATTTAAAAGATACAATGCCACTTAATATCATAATTTCTTTATCAACAACATACCAAATACATAGAGCAGATTTCCAGCGGGTGCAGTGAATACGGTTAACAAATTTTAGATTAATTTATTCAAAATAATAATAAAAAAAAAACTTTTAACGTTGAAACTAATTCGCTCTAACCAAGAGTAAATGGAGTCTCCTTTGATGAAATGTTTCAATGAGACATCCAAAATTCCTGCAACTCATATACATAGACTTTCCAAATGTTTTGACAAAGTTCCTCATAAAAATTAGTAATCAAAATTAGAGCACTAGGCATCATTGACCAGTCAGCTAAATGGATCGGAGATTGGCTAGCAAAAAGAAAACAGAGTTGTGATCAATGGAAAAGCTTTAGAGTGCAGCTGTTACAAGCGGAGTACCTTAAGGACCCATTACTGTTTCTGACTTACATTAACGACATATTTAGGATTAACTAGTAGAATAGCCAAATTAGCAGACAATACTAAACTACACATAACTGCTGCAAATTCAAAAGAATTAGAAGCCTTAAGGGAGGATGAAATGAAACTAAGAGACTGGTCCACGAATGGCAAATGCTTTTCAACTGTGGTAAATGCCAAATCATGCACATAGGTTATAGCAACCTGCTATCAGATTACTCACTGCTAGGTAATGAAATAGAAAGTATAGGCCAGGAGGATATCTCGGTATTATTATCAAAAAGAATCTTAAGTTTACTAAATAGAGCATAAAGGCTGAAAAGAAAACACCCAAAAAAAAATAATCGGTTACATAAAAATACAATTCAAATACAGAAAGAAAGACATTGTACTACAGAGGTACACATCACTAGTAAGAACCCATCTAGAATATGGAGTCCCATTCCGGGCTCCAAGTAATCAGAAGCATATATGTAGACTGGAATCAGTACAAGATAGGGCCTCAAAATTAGGTAAAAGGTTGGTCAGGGCACCAGCCACCCAATGACCTCCTCCCACTAGAGAGTAATAGGGTCTTTTGACAGGCCAGACAGTACTACATTGGATCCTTCTCTCTGATTATGGTTTAATTTCCCTTTGCCTACACACACACACACACACACACACACACACACACACACACACACACGCTCGTGCGCCGAATAGTCTGGCCGATTTTTTTACATATTCGCCTGTTTCCATACACTTGGCAACACTGAGATTTACCAACCAATTCTGTAGGAATGATCACATATATTTGTTGTATATGTATATGCTGCTAGATGGCGCCACTGTGTATCCTTTTGAGGTAACGAGGTAACATTGTACTTTGGTGACGTAATAAGAGATCACTTGGAAAGTTCGATCAAGACAAGAAGATTATTTTTTTTTTTTTTCTCTTGACCATGGCCGGGACTTTAGCAGGTTATGGGCCCAGCGTTCAGAATAAATGGACGAGATTATACTTTGATGGCAATTTAACGGAAATTTGGGCAGTGGGAAATTTAATTTCTTGGATACCTGAAACTGAGAAAATTGAAAGCTGTTGTTTGCTCGCCGGAAGATCAAGAAGTTGACACCGAGAAAAATGGGGAAGCATTTGCTGAACTTATTCAATTTCTTGACGAGACAAGTCTAGCACTAGTGATGAGGGATGCTGTCGACGATGGAAGGAAAGCACTGAAGATCCTCAAGCAACATTATGCTGGTTCAAGTAAGCCACGCATCATATCACTATACACAGAATTGACATCTTTAATCAAAGAAGAAACCGAGACTGTTACAAACTATATTATACGAGCAGAAACTACGGCCACTTCATTGAAGAATGCAGGGGAAACAATTGATGATAGTCTACTGATAGTAATGGTGTTAAAAGGCTTACCAGACAATTAGAAAGCATTTGTAGTTGTTATTACTCAGAGTAAAAACGAGCAGACATTTGCAGAGTTTAAAGCAGCCCAACGCAGTTTTGAAGATACAGAAGCATGTAGGAGGAGAGAAATTAATGACTATGTTATGACGCCAGCTAACTTGAGAAACATGGCATACTATAAGTGTGGTGAAACAGGACATTTCTTTTCAAATTGCTAAAACAAGCCGAAAGGAAGATGGCGTCTCAACTGTCAGAATTCTACTCATAATACCAACACATGTAGACGTCAAGGAAGGTCAAGTGGGTTTATTGAGAGGATAAACAGTTTGGTTAATGAAGAAACCGCAGGTGATCATCACTCATTTATATTTAAAATGTGCAGCAATATGAAAATGGTAGCAAGTCCAAAACCAGACATGCTATTGGTAGATTGTGGTGCTACAACGCATATTTTGACTGATGAGTCAAGATTTACTCACTTTGATGGAACGTTCAAACCAGAGAGACACTTTATTGAACTGGTGCAACAATGTGGCAGTGAAAAGAGGAGATACCATGATCAAGATGATAGACAGTGCTGGCCGGTATTGTAATGTGAAGCTGAAAAATACACTGTTCATCCCAACATATCCTCAGAAAATTTTCTCTGTTCAAGCTGCAACTGAGAAGGGTGCTAAAGTGATTTTTTATCCTGATCCTGTTGAATTAATTGATAAGTGATATAAAATTTTACATTGAAAAGTGTGGAAAATTGTTAACTCAAAAATTAATAATGTTCATATCATTGTTGATAGAGTTAATTATGTTTGTGATTTGAAAGAATGGCATAAAATCTTAGGACATTGCAACTACTATGATATTGTAAAGCTGGAAAGTGTAACAAAGGGCAGGAAAATTATACATCCAGACGTTAAACCTGATAATTGTGATATTTGTGTGTTAAGTAAAATGAAACAAACTAGAAATAGAAACTGATACTAAATCTGAAGTTCCCTCAGAATTTGTACACACTGATTTAGCAGGTCCAATAGAACCTGCTTCAGGTGAAGGGCTTAGATATACTATAGCATTTACAGATGATTGTACAGGGATTATTTGTGTTTATTTCCGGAAAAACAAAAGTGATGCAACTTCTGCCTTAAAGAAATTTTTGTCAGACCCTGCTCCGTGTGGAAAAATTAAAAGACTAAGGTCTGACAACGGGTCAGAGTTTATATGTCAGGATTTTACCAATGTACTTATTGATATCAGAATTAAGCATGAAAAGTCTGCTCCTATTCGCCGCAACAAAATGGCACTGTTGAGAGAAATTGGATAACTTTTTTTGAGATGGGAAGGTATCTGCTAATTCAATCTAAGTTACCAAAATTGTTATGGCCTATGCCATTATGACTACTGCTTATATTCTCTAAAGGTGCTTTAGTGATCATTCAAAACAAACTCCCTTCTTTGCCTTGACAGGAATAATGCCTGATTTGTCAAACATGAGGGTATTTGGATCAGATTGTTATGTATATAATAGAGACAAAAAGAAATTGGATGATAGATGCTCAAAAGGAATGTTTGTAGGATACGACAAGGGTAGCCCAGCTTATCTGGTATATTTTCCTGAAATCGGTAAAGTTATGAGACATAGACTTGTAAAATCTGTGTTAAACAAGCAGGAGAAAGAAAGCCAAACTATTAATGAGTCTGATGATATTTTTGATGACGTACTTCCTAATGAGGAAGTTGATAGGGAACCACTGGATAAAGGCCAAAATGTTCAGGTAGTTGAGCAACACCACCCTGGTATTTTGGAAGTAAATGAGAGAACAAAAGAGGAAAAGGGTGAAATACTTAGATATTCTGTTAGGCAAAGAAAACCTCCTGCGTATTTGAGTGATTATGTTACTAATGTTGATGACAAAGACCATGTATTATATAGTATAGATTACTGTTACAGAGTGTCTGCTTTTGCTCAGACTTATAATGAAGCTGTTGATTCTGATCAAGGTAGACATTGGGAAGAAGCTACGCGGGATGAAATGAACTCATTGAAAGAAAACAATACTTTTACTCTGATAGAGTTACCTATAAGCAGAGAAGCAGTTGGGGGACGCTGGACGTACACAATGAAAGATGACGCTGTTGGCAATAAAATCTACAAAGGTAGATATGTGGCTCAAAGTTATTGCCAAGTAAAGGGTGTTGATTAAAGTGAAACATTTGTTCCAACAGCTCACCTTACATCAATTCGTGTAATAATGTAATTAGCCGCACAAAATGATTTGTTTTTGCATCAGATGGATGTAAAAACTGCATATCTAAATGCAGAAATTGATTGCGATATATATATATATATATATATATATATATATATATATATATATATATATATAGAGAGAGAGAGAGAGAGAGAGAGAGAGAGAGAGAGAGAGAGAGAGAGAGAGAGAGAGAGAGAGAGAGAGAGAGAGAGAGATACATATATATATATATACATATATATATATATATATATATATATATATATATATATATATATATATATATATATATATGGATCAAGCAGAGAGTTTTGAGGTTGAATAGCCTAATGGACGTAAATTAGTTTACAAACTTAACAAATCACAGTATGATTTGAAACAAGAAGGTAGAATGTGGAATAATCTTTTACATGAAGTCTTGGTTGAAAAGGGGTTTAGGCAAAACTTAGTGGATCATTGTGTTTATATTAAACGTTTTCAAGATGAGGGGGTTATCATACTTGTATGGGTTGATGATTTGATTGTTGCAGCAAGTAACAAACAACTGGTATAAAATGTAAAACAAATGTTGAAAGACAGGTTCACAATGAAAGATCAAGGAAAATTGTCTCATTTTCTTAGCATTGATTTTAAACAATGTGATGGAACTATTTAGATGAATCAGAGAAGGTACTTGTGTAAGATATTAGAAAGGTTTGATATGTCCAATTGTAAACCTAGACATACACCTTCTGAACAAAAGATAGAATGTTCAGGTGAAACATTGACTGATAGTAGATGTCGCGAAGCTGTCGGTAATATGATATGTTATGGCATGTACAAGACCAGATTTATGTTGGATAGTCACAAAATTATCGCAATATTTGTCAAACCCAATACAAGATCACTAGGTTGCTGTAAAACATGTTTTTAGATATTTAAATGGAACTTTGGATTATGAACTTTGTTTTAGTAAATGTGAAAAGGAAATGTTACACATTGGTGGATAGAGAGATGCTGATTGGGCATCATCACCTGATGATATACGTAGCACTAGTGGTTATTGTTTCAGTTTGAGTGAAAGAGGGCCGTTAGTGTCATGGAAGTAAAAAAACAACCAACAGTAGCTTTGTCAACATGTGAGGCAGAATACATTTCATTGGCTCCGGCCATTCAGGAAGGCTTGTATCTAAGCCAACTTTTGAATGATTTAGATTTAGCATGTCGGTTTGAACCTGTTCTTATGTATGAGGATAGTGCAGATACAATTGCATTATCCAAAAATCCTGTAAAACGTCAAAGATGAAAACATATTGATATTAAGTATAATTTCATTCACACTGAAATAGATGAGGGAAGAATTCTTCTCAAATATTGTCTTACAGATGAAATGGTAGGAGACATATTTAATAAATCAACTACAAAATTTAAATGTCATAAATTCAACAAATTTGTTTTTTGCTGGAACTAATTGGACTGCATGAAAGTCAAACCATTTTATCCACTGACCTTAATGTATATTCTATAATTTATTATTTCAAATAAGTCTTGTAAATGTATATGTTGTAATAACTTGTAATATGTGATACAGGGGTGGGGGTTGTAGGAATGATCGCATATATTTGTTGGATATTTATGTGCTGCTAGATGGTGCCACTGTGTATTATTTTGAGGTAACGAGGTAACTTTGTACATCGGTGACATAGTAAAAGATCACTTGGAAAGTTCGATCAAGACAAAGAGACATGTTGTTTTATTCTCATGACCATGGCCGGGAATTTAACAAATTCTTATTCACCTAAGACCTAAGTGGTTTATTACTGCACTTTAATTGTTCAGTGGCTACTTTCTTCTTGTTAAGGGTAGAAGAGACTCTTAAGCTACGTTAAGCAGGCCTTCTAGGAGACAGGCACTCCAAAATCAAACCATTCTTCTCAAGTCTTGGGTAGTTTCATAGCCTCTGTACCTTGATCTTCCACTGTCTTGGGTTAGAGTTCTCTTGCTTGAGGGTACACTCGGGCACACTATTCTATCTCATTTCTCTTTCTCTAGTTTTGTTCAAGTTTTTATAGGTTATATAGGAGATAATTATTTTAATGTTGTTACTCTTTTTAAAATATCTTAATTTTCTTTGTTTCCTTTCCTCACTGGCCTATTTTCCTTGATAGAACCCCTAGACCTATAGCATCCTTCTTTTCTAACTACCATTGTAGCTAAAGTAATAATAATAATAATAATAAGAATAATAATAATAATAATAATAATAATAATAATAATAATTTGCAATTTAGATATAGATAGAGGATGGAACGTTTGAACATATTTGATCTACAAACTAGACGACTAAAAGGACAATTGATAGAGGCATTAAAAGTTCTTAAAGAAATAACAAATGTAGATGGCAACAATCTATTCACGCTTAGCACAAATCAGTCCAGAGATAACGGATACAAACTGCAATTGAAAGATGCAACACCACACAATGTGGAAATTACTTACATATAGAATAGCAAATAAAATGAATAGACATCCAGTGGATTTATTAAACAGTAACACGGTAAACCAGTTCAAGAATAAGTTAGACAAGATCATAAAAACTCTAAATGTTCAAAGTGAATCGCTCTACCCACAAGCAAATGGAGTCTCCTACAGTACCTAATGCAATAATAATAAACTAAGCCTCTGTGTTTAGCTAATTATGTTATCTGTGAGGATGCGTCAGTGAACAAGTATTATTCTAAGAGGGTCGCATCACATCCGTGAAAGAGGCATTCTATGATTGTTTAACCAATAAAATCATGTGGGGGGGGGGGCGTGGGGGGGGGGGCGTGGGGGGGGGGGCGTGGGGGGGATGGGGGGGGGGCCTTGTGTAATGTTCGGGAAAGGCATCGGACAGAAATGAATAATGTAATGGAGAACTCCACAATTTACAGACACTTGACATCCCAGCACACTAACAATTCACTGTAGTATAGCTTTTACACCATTCTATATCCTTGGGTTAAATTGTGATGTCTCTTACCAACTGTTTTATAAATACTAACCTACTTTATTCCAGTAAGAACATAGTAGGTTAGTGTTGACAAAATGGTTGATATATGAATAGGAGATGAAGAATGGAGAGGTATTGAATTAAAAGCTCAAGATGAGACGACTGGAGAAATCTAACCGAGGCCCTTGCGTCAATAGGCGCAAGAGAAGATGATAATAAACCTACAATATATAGTTGCTTGTTAACTATGAAAGAACAACCGGAACCAGAGATTATTCATCAGGAATATAGAATAAACATGTGTTCCAAACCATGGTACAATTAAAAAATAAAAGCATTTTGTACAATAAATGCAGACATCATAATCTACGCAGCTTTCACCCGATTGACATGATACTCAACTATGCTAGCTGACATTACTGTCTTTTTTTTTTCTTTTTTTTTAACATGTAGTCAATAAATGAGACAGATTCTTTAATGCAAATATTCTAAGTATTAAGAGATGCCTCTGTGTTTGTGGTGTCACGTATTTTCTTACATCATTATAAGGAACAGACATTCAACAAAACAGAAAAAAAAAAAAAAAAAAAAATATATATATATATATATATATATATATATATATATATATATATACATATATATATATATATATATATATATATATATATATATACATATATATGTAAATATATATATATATATATATATATATATATATATATATATATATATATATATATATATATATATATATATATATTTATATATATATATTACTAGCTAAGCTACAACCCTAGTTTGAAAACAAGGTCTTCGACAGGGGAAAATAGCCCAGTGAGGAAAGGAAATAAGGAAATAGATAAAGATAAAGAAAGTAATGAACAATTAGAATAAAAGATTTTAAAAACATCAGAATTTAAACAGAAATTTCATATATAAACTTAAGAAATGCTTATGTTAGCCTCTTCAACATAAAAATAATTGTTGCAACATTCAACTTTTGAAGTTTTACTGATTAAACTACCCGATTAGGAAAATCATTCCACAAATTAGTCACATCTCGAATAAAACTACTAGAATACTGTGTAGATTTGAATTTCATAATGGACAAGGTAGTTATGGGAAATGGGCGGTAATCAGTTGTATAATTTATATATATATATATATATATATATATATATATATATATATATATATATATATATATATATATATATATTAATGACAAATCGCTGGAACGTGCGATGTCTCAAGATGACAGCAGGCCGGGAGGAAAAAGGAAACGAAGATTGGACAAGCGCTTTCGTGTTATTATTACACCTCTTCACGGTCTTATAGTTTAAAAATACAATTAGAATACAAAGAAACCTCTGTGATGACGTAAAACAGAAAAAAATGAGCAAATTACAAATTATTTAAAAGTTAGTTGTTTAAAAATGTTGTTTACAAGAAATTCATCCAGTTTGTACATACCTGAACTGGTGTTAAGCAGATCTTCGAAATTTTTCTTAATTAAAACGGTTTCAATGATATTTATTTTAACAAAATCTTTGCAAAATATAAGTTCTTTAGCAGCTTTCCAATTAATAGCGTGGTTGCACTCATTCATATGCTGAAAAAGACTGCTGGCAATGTTTCCCGTTCTTACATTATATTTATGCTGCTTTAATCGAGTTGTCACCTATTCTTGGGACTATATCGGGATGCTCTGTGAAAAATAATGAATATTTTATTATTAGGTTAAGGAGGTTTGATTTTAACTATAATTTTAAGTTAATAAGCTTTGATGTAAAATCACTTTTTGCAAAAGTTCCTGTGGATGAATTGTTAGAGTTTTTTAAAGACGAACTCGTCAAACATACGTTTACTGTGGATACGGACTCGATTCTTAAACTTTTAAAGTTGTGCATAAAAGGTTGTAGGTTTACTTTTAATGGTGAATTCTTTGAACAGAAATTTGGTAAGGCAATGGGCAATCCTCTCTCTCCTTTGTTAAGCATAAAAGGTTGTAGGTTTAC
>NC_090741.1:3264810-3272310 GCF_036898095.1 Palaemon carinicauda | reverse complement strand
CTCGTGCCGGGTAAAACCAATGACAACGAAGGTCGACGCCATCAGAAAGTTCCCGATACCTACGACCATCCGTCAACTTCAGGAGTTCCTGGGGATGGTCAGTTACTACAGGCGCTTCATCCCCAACATCGCACAAACCCTGTCACCCCTCGACAACGTCCTGAAAGGAAAAGCGAAAAAACTCGAGTGTGGTTTGCCCCAGCAACAGGCATTCGCCCAGACGAAGGATGCCCTCGTGAATGCCACCACCCTGGCTCATTTCGACGACAACGCACCCCTGCGATTAACGACCGAAGCCAGCAAAGTCGCCTGTGGGGCTGTGCTGGAGCAACTCGTCGATGGGTCTCCTCGACCGCTGGCATTCTTCAGCAAGAAATTGAAACCCGCCGAAACAAGATACAGCACCTTCGATAGAGAACTCCTCGCCGTCCGCCACTTCAGGCACATCTTGGAGGGCACTCCCTTCACAATCGCGACGGACCATCAACCCCTCGTACACGCTTTTACGAAATCGACTGACGCATGGTCCTCCCGACAACAACGTCATCTCGCAACAATCGCGGAATTCGGGTGCACCATACGTTACGTCCCAGGAAAGAAAAATCCAGTCGCGGACGCCCTTTCAAGGATTGAAATTGACGCAATCCACCTGGGAATCGACTACGCCAATCTCGCAACCGAACAACGCACCGACCGAGAAGCACAGGATCACCTGACGGGGCCATCCGCGCTCAAGATAAGTGCAATTCCCCTCGGACTAACAGGAGTAACTATTCTTTGCGACACCAGCACCGGCCGCCCACGTCCCTGGATACCAGCCTCCTGCAGAAGGAAAATATTCGATATCATCCATGGACTTTCACACCCCTCAGGACGCACCACCGCTCGCCTTCTGTCTGAAAAGTTTGTCTGGCCAGGGATAAAAAAGGACGCCCGGGAATGGGCAAAGTCATGCATCAACTGCCAGTCAAGCAAGGTCAGCCGTCAAACCGAATCGGGGGTAGGTGATTTTCCCCAGCCAAAAAGACGTTTCGGCCATATTCACATCGACGTCGTGGGACCATTGCCCCCTTCTGGATCTGATCGCTACCTGCTTACGATCATCGATCGCTCCACGAGGTGGTTGGAGGCATCGCCGATGACCGAAGCTACGACTCAAGCATGCGCCAAAACCCTCCTGTCAAGCTGGGTGAGCAGGTTTGGCGTTCCTGACGATATCACGATAGACAGAGGCCCCGCTTTCCTCTCAGAAATATGGCTCGCTTTGGCGAACCTGATGGGGACGACGCTCCACAGCACCACGGCATACAACCCCGCGGCAAACAGCATGGTCGAAAGAACTCACCGCGCCCTCAAGGCGTCCCTGATGGTGAGCTGCACCGACGGGGACTGGAAATCACGACTTCCTTGGGTACTCCTCGGCCTTCGCACCGCCCCTCGCGCAGACGGCGAACCTTCGCCCGCCGAAAAGGTTTACGGGGAAGCGCTCGCAGTTCCTGGCGAATTCTTTCCCTCATCAACTGACGACACGCTGCTGGATCACCTAAGGGACATCGCCAGGAAGTTCAGGCCGTGTCTCAAAACTTACCAGGACAGAACCAAGCACTTCAAGCCAAAAAAGCCTGGATGACTGCGGGTACGTTTTCGTCCGTGTCGACGCTCATCGACAACCACTAACTAGACCTTTTCGAGGGCCCTACCGGGTAATTAAAAAGACAACGAAAGCTTTCCTTTTCGACGTCCATGGCCAAGAGGACTGGGTCTCAATAGACCGCATGAAACCAGCGTTTCTCGAAGGAAGCGACACCGCCTCCGCCGGACCTGGCAGATCCAGAGTTCCACCTCAAAACAAGCCGCCCAACGAAAGAAAAATCATCAAACGACGACAAGAGGAAGAGATCCTTACACCGACCACCAGCGCGCCCCTCCGTTCAAAAACAAGAGGAACCCTCCGACGCCCGAAAAGATACGAAGATTGATCATCAGCCCTCTACACCGCCTGATGTCTTGGGGGGGAGTACTTGTAAGGACACCGATCCCTTCGTCGTCCAGGTAATCGACAAACTACTTATTTATTTGAATTCTCTTTTCGCCACACTGTGGTTTCCCATGTATATATATTCCGCTCTACCAGAGCTACATTTTGACATATGTATCATTTCATTACATGTTTCTGTTAACTCATAATTCGTATATTTGTAAGTGTAAGAAAACACATATTTTGGCGGGCACTTCAATCTCATTAGGCGCCAGCGCCATCCTACATTTCCGTCCGCACCTTGTAATATACTCCCGTGCACATTCGAATAAAGTATCAGTTGATCTTGGTGACGCTTGTCTCACTGTCCTTACAATATATATATATATATATATATATATATATATATATATATATATATATATATATATATATATATATATATATATATATATATATATAAGCAAATATATATATATATATATATATATATATATATATATATATATATATATATATATATATATATATATATATATATATATATATATAAATCTATATAAACATGTCTATAAATATGAATAAATACATATACAGGGGTTCATATACAGACACATGCATAAATATATACATAGACATAACCATACATAGACATACATAGAATCTCATATGCATTTTTTTTACACATGACTAAAATGTATATATAGTTATGCACGTATAACCAAATTACCATAAACATACAATTACGTCTATATCAGTACTTATATCTAACATAACAATATATAGTGTCAAAACATTTATGTATACTATATGAAATAATTGTACCTCTTAGTGGATAGTAATTTAGGTCTAAATAATAATTTCACAGTAGAGTTAATTATAACCGGTAAATTCAGTTCTACATTAATTGGGTAAAGTCTTTATATATATATATATATATATATATATATATATATATATATATATATATATATATATATATCTCGCAAATTTCTTTAAATATAAAGGCGTCTAGTTTTTACATTCCATATCCCATATTTTCAAGTTGTCATCAAAGGTTTCTTCTATGAAACTGGACTCTATGATGTTTCCTTCCAATAAGTTGTTTGAATGAACCAATTTCTTTGTATAAGACCAATTAATAGTGTTATTTTTATCTCTATCGTTGGCTGAGAGTGCATTATTAACTTTGTGACGGCCGAGAGAAAGGTTATGACTCAAAGGCAGAATGTAATCAGCTGATTGACTTTATTAAAGAACACTCTCCTTTATATACAAAACCTCAAGGCAACAGGAAAATACATGTTCGACAAAATGACAATGTTACATAGGCGACACGCAGACATGTCTATTCTGGTTCTTTTTAGTGGGAGGGAAGAGCGCAGATACAAGCATAATATATAAAAAATAATTTATGTACGATCGTGTGACACACAGTTGGTACATGGCTCCCCCCCTAAAAATGACATACTGTACATGTTAAATAGGGCGCCCTGGTCTAGAGAGGCGAACTGTAGGCGGGTCATCTGCCAGTAGATAAGCAGGTTTTAGACGATCAATGGAGACCCAGTCTTCTTTGCCACGAATGTTTAGTAGGAATGCTTTCGGACTGCGTTTGATCACAAGGAAAGGGCCCGTGTAAGGGGGCGTTAGCGGTGGCTTGGTAATGTCGTTGCGCATGAAGACGTGCGTTGCAGAATGTAAGTCTGTTGGTATGTGATGCTTTGCTGGGGGCTTGTAAGTCTGGCGGCATGGAGTAAATTTTTCCACGACGTGACGTATGCGCTGGAGATCATCGGAGGAGGTTGTAGAAGGAAAAAATTCGGCCGGGGCGACCAACGGGTCGCCATATACCATTTCAGCTGCCGAGACGTCGAGGGCGTCTTTAGGAGTGGTCCTTAGTCCCAGGAGGACCCAGGGAAGCTGACTAAACCAGTTTGAATCCTTGCAGCGGAACATCAAAGCTGCTTTGAGGGTGCGATGAAAACATTCAACCATTCCATTGGCAGCGGGGTTGTAGGCCGTTGTCTGATGTAGGGTGATGCCCAGGAGATTCGCTAATGATGTCCACAATTGAGAGGTGAAAGTGGTTCCTCTGTCAGAAGTAATATGCTCAGGGATACCAAATCTTGCAATCTATCCAGAGAGTAAGGCAGATGTACATGAGGCGGATGTTGCAGTTTCCATGGGAATGGCTTCAGGCCAACGGGTGGAGCGATCGATGAGGTAAACAGGTAACGATATCCTTGTGATGTGGGTAGGGGGCCTACAACGTCGACGTGAATGTGTGCGAAACGACGCTGAGGTTGAGGAAATGTGCCCACTCCTGAATCCGTGTGTCGATGTACTTTGAAAGTTTGGCATGAAGTACAGGCGCGGACCCAATCCTTAGCATCCTTAGAAATGCCGTGCCAAATGAACTTTGCCTTCAGCAGCTGTACAGTAGAACGGCACGAGGGATGTGAAAGGCTGTGAATGACATCAAACACCTGTCGGCGCATGGGAGCAGGAATCCAAGGTCGTGGTCTGCCAGTACTGACGTCACAGAGGAGGGTGGTGTTGGAGTCGTCGAGGGGGAAGTCTTCCCAACAGAGGGACGTGCAGGATGTCCTACATGATTGATATTCTAGATCCTGTCATTGGGCTTCAGCCAGGGCATTGTAATCCAATCCCAGTTGAACGGCAGCCAACGTGTTTCTTGACAGGGCATTGGCAACGGGATTCATTTTCCCAGGGACGTAGTGAAGGGTGCAATTGTATTCAGCCACGGCGGAGAGATGCCGGCGTTGCCGGGCGGACCAGACATCAGACTAACGAGTAAAGGCGTGCACCAGAGGCATGTGGTCTGTGCGAATGACGAAGGGCATACCTTCTAAGAAATGACGAAAGTGACGGACAGCCAAGTGCACCGCCAGCAATTCTCGATCGAAGGTAGAATAGCCCGATTCTGCCTTGGACAGTTTTCTGCTGAAGTAGGCCAATGGTCGGGGTGAGCCGTTGACCACCTGCTCGAATACTGCACCAATAGCGAAGTCGCTGGCATCGGTAGAGAGAAGGAGAGGGGCATGTGGGATAGGAAAAGTGAGAGCTGCAGCAGTTGATAGGGCCTTCTTTGCATTGCAGAAGGCTGCTTCTTGAAGGGGACCCCACTTTAGGTCCTTTGGCTTGCCCTTGAGGGAGGTGTAGAGGTGAGCAAGAGTGGCGGCAATGGCTGGCAAAAAACCGTGATAATAGTTGATCATGCCCAAGAACTCCTGCAGAGCTTTGACGGTCGAGGGCGCGGAGAAGTTCTGAATGGCTGCTACCTTCTCAGGGGGGGGGGGGGGTGATGGACTCCTTCAGGAGTGATACGGTGCCCTAAGAATGACACTTCGTTGGCGCCAAAGGTACACTTGTCGTACCGGACTACAACGCCATTTTGTCGCAGGCGGTCGAGCACGATGCTCAGGTGACGGAGGTGTTCCTCTTTTGAGGAGGAGAACACAAGTATGTTGTCCACATAACATACACAGAAAGGGAGGTCCCCTAAGATGCCATCCATGAGATGTTGAAACGTGGCCCCAGCATTACGAAGGCCAAAAAAGGAGTAATTGAGGGTGTATGTACCAAACAGAGTGGTGATGGCGGTTTTGGGGATGTCTTCTGGGTTCATAGGCACCTGATAATACCCCTTCAGGAGATCGAGCGTAGAGAAAACCTTTGCTTTGTGCAGGTAGGAAGTCATGTCGGCAATGTTTGGGAGGGGGTAGTGATCCGGTTCTGTTTGCATGTTCAGGCGCCTGTAATCCCCGCACGGACGGAGGGAGCCGTCTTTCTTCAGAACGATGTGTAAGGGTGACGACCATGGGCTGGAGGCCTTTTGGCAAAGGCCCATTTCCTCCATTTCGGCGAAGGTCTGTTTGGCGGCTGCCAATCGTTCCGGTGCCACACGTCTGAAGTTTGCGAAGACTGGGGGTTCCGTCGTCTCGATATAGTGATAAATACTGTGCTTGGCAGGAACCATGGGCGTTTGGCGAAGTTCTGGACGGAAAACTTCCGGGTACGACCTGAGGAGGTGTGCGTAGTCATCTGTGGGTGCGCTGATGTGGAGAGCAAGATTAGAGGGGGCGGGTTGAAGAGGTGTCGACAAGTACGAGTCTACGTTGACCAATCGTCGGTGGGCGACATCGACCAGAAGGTGGAAATGAGAGAGGAAATCCGCACCCAGGATTGGCATTGTGACGTCAGCAACGAGAAACTCCCAATTGAATTTACCGTTTCCGAACGATAATGTGAGGTTCTCGTAACCGTAGGTGGGTATCGCAGATCCGTTGGCAGCTACCAAGCGGACGTCGGCAGATGTAGACAGACTACGTCGTGTCTTGAAGAGTTTCCTTGGCAAAAGAGAACGACAAGCACCCGTGTCTACCAAAAATCGCACGCCCGTTCCTGCATAATGTAAAAAGAAAAGATTAGAAACAAGGGAGGCCACCGCCACGAGCAATGGCCTACTTACACGTTTTTTGGCCACTGACAATCCTCGTCACATTTCTTCGCGGTTGCCCCGAATCGGGAGTGGTAGTAGCAAAACTGCGGCGGATGGGAGGCAGTAAGTGGCTGTAGAAGCCGTTTGTTGGGGCGCGAGCGATTGGTGGGTGGTGGGTGGCTTTGTCGCCGCTTCGGCACCTCACGGGGTAGGCGTGTATGTCCTACGGCATTCATGTCAGCTTCAGGTGACGTTGAATAGGTATCCTCTTCGTCAGGGGTGGAAGCGTTGATGGAGGTCTTGAAGTGGTTGTCCATAAGGGTGTCAGCTTTGGTCATCAAGTCCTTTATGGGTAAACTATCGACATCGGGTATGGCAGCGCGTATAGGTCCGGGTAAACGGCATATCCAATGGGCAGGAAGTAGGTTCACCTCACCAGGAGAGCCGTCTGCGACAGGTTGAAGGCGAGCGATACTGGTCATTTCATTGGGAGCAAGCGAAGCCCTTTGGTCCCCCAACGGTTGTTGAGAGAGGTGAAAAAGCTTTGCTATACGGGCGGCTGGCGACGGCGAGTACTGCTGCAGAAGGTATGTTTTGAGAGCGTCATACGCTATTGGGGTGTCTCCTTGTTCACAAAGCCAGTCGGATATTTCTGGGAAGGTGTCCTCGGGTATCACCGCGTGAACATAATCTGCTTTGTGGTTGAGCGAGTCACGCCGTTGATGCGAAACTGGACTTCTGCACGCTGAAACCAAGCAAACGCCTCTCCTTTGGCAAAGAGTGAAAGTTTCAATGGAACAGTCGCAGCGCTAACTTCTGTAGAGTCCATCATAGTACCAACGATGGAGGGGCGAGGGGGGTGGTGGTGGAAGGCAGTGGGAGCGAGTCGACTTCCGGGGTCACCAATGTGACGGCCGAGAGAAAGGTTATGACTCAAAGGCAGGATGCAATCAACTGAGTGACTTTATTAAAGAACACTCTCCTTTATATACAAAACCTCAAGGCAACAGGAAAATACATGTTCGAGAAAATGACAATGTTACATAGGCGACACGCA
>NC_090741.1:3252286-3259310 GCF_036898095.1 Palaemon carinicauda | reverse complement strand
TCAGTGCCATTCCCACGATGGCAGACATACCTTATTTTGTAGCGATTTTGCTTGGTGGTATTCCCTGCTTAACTAACTTTTCGATCGTTTTAAGAATTATAATTATGCTTTATCCATCTTCCGCCTCTGGAAATTTGATTATCGGGTCTTTACTCTGAGTATAATTTAGCTCCTGTTTCACAATGTAATTAGAGTAATTTATTGTGCTTAAGAGCCAGGCCAGTTACTGGAGGCGCCATGGGCACCGTCGTTCGTTAGGCATGTGTTATTTAGATAGCAGAACGACTTCCTGTTTAAATAGCTTTATTTAATTTTTTTAATTATTTAGCTATTTAAGCACTTTTTCTCGTAAAGATTTGATAATGTGCATAATTTTCCTTTCTCTGTTGATCGTATAGTTAGAGTTTCAGTGATTTAGGTAACCGAGATCTCGTCTAGCCTAGGTATTCTAACCTAGGCATTTTACTATACGTTCAGACATCCCACGGTTACCCTCGTGTATTGTTTTCAATTCAGAGGAGACTGATACCTCCTAGAATTATATGAAACATTGAACGTCTCTTCGGAGATTTAAGGGTAATCTCTTTCCCTCTGAGTGTAGCTTCAGGCTACAACCCTAATAGCCATGCCTTGAATTTTATTCAGACATGACTAACCTAGGGTTTTTCCTGCCTCTTCCCTTAAACCGCTGGTTGTGGTATACCAGCAGGTTTTGGGATTTAGTCAGAATCTCAGAGTATTTAGTCTTATGTCGGCAACCTGCTGGCAGGGTGAATGGGTTGTAGAATACCATCATTCCCCTGCCGGCTAGGCTGTCGGCAATGGAGGTTAGCCCTTCCTAGCTGCACTTGAAGTAGTGGTAGGATACCATATTCTCCTTGCGACTATAAGAATAGTCCTGCTCCGCAGTCCTCTAGGCTGAAGAGTGATCTTCTTTTGCCTAGGATGACGTGGCACTAGAACTCTGTTTCTCCCGTGTTGAGAGGAGGCGGCAACGCAGCCATCCCCTTAACTGTGTTGGCAATCTCTAGGATGGAGAACTGAGACTCTTCTATCACCTAGGATTCTGCTGATACTGAAACAGAGTCTCTTTTAACAGGTAGTGGGACTGACAATTTTGCCAGTTCCTTTCACACTCTATTCAGGACCCTGTTCCCCACCCTCTGTCCACTTTTGATGGCCGAGCCATTGTCTTTCTTGGGCCGGCATCTTGCAACCTTACCATTGCCGGTAGGTTGCCGGACCATTGCCGGTAGGTTGCCGGAGCCGGCCAGACTCCCTCTCTAGCCCTGACATTGGCTGATGGCAATGCATACTGCCGGCAACTACATCATCTGTTGGCAGCTATGGTCCCTACCATTAGCCGATGACTGTCGGCAGCCAAAATGGCTGCCGACAGCTGGAGGGTGCCAGCAGTTGGCGACTGAGGCAACTGGCGGCTGCCGGCGGCTGGCGTCTGCCGGCGGCTGGCGTCTGCCGGCGGCTGGCGTCTGCCGGCGGCTGGCGTCTGCCGGCGGACATGATGGCTGAGAGTAGGAAGTCCCTTGCTATCCCCAAGGTTCCTCAGTTCTCCCTTGTACTGTTATTCAGGAGTTCTGTTGCCGGATCACCGCCGGCCAGACCAGTAAAGATAAGTGCTGACTTAGATGGCAGTACGCCGACTGTACTGATACTGCCGGAGTCTAGCCTGCCGGCAGTGTATTGGTGGCACCTTACCGGCAATAGTACTATAGCTGGATGGAAGCTTGAATGGCACATTTTCCCCTTACATTTGAACCTTTTATTCGGAAGAAAGGCAGTAAATTGAGACTTTTACATCCTTAATTACTGTATACATATACAGTACAGGAGTAGCCTTTCCTCCATGCTATCTCTCTCTCTAGCTAGCATACTAGATATGACGGCAAGACCTAATTATGCTGGCAACATGCCGGCTGAACTACAGTATATGTTATATAAGTAGCCAGTATATCTACAGTATAGAATATACTGCAGATAGAAAAATACTATATATTTTATACTAGTAGTTATTTCCAATATATCTTGGATATCCAACACAGGCATTTGCTGAACTCAATCCCATATTGAATGAATATGATTTCTTCAATATCTTGATTAGAAATCAGTATTCGGATTACCCTACAATATTAAATAATTTCAGGCAGAAGTGATACACTCCTAACCCTTAAAGGGTAGAGCTTTTATCCTTGAGTCTCCCTGATCAGGAAACTCTATATTTTAATATTGTAAGGAAGGCGGCTGCAAATAGGCTGAGTGGGATATACAAATATATGTCTTTAATTTCCGTAATCCAACAGGCTTCATGCTAGATGGACCGTACAGTACTGTCATATGCTACTATGAAGGCAGCATAATGACTAGACTACAATACATGATGTACAGTAGCCAGTAAATTGCAGTATAGACTTACTGCAAATAGAAAACTACAGTACCATTATTCAGTAGTAATTTCCTACATACCTAGGGTACCCTTGTATGAGCATTCCGCTGGTACCGCTCATATATTGAATGAATAGTTTTCTTCAATATTCTGATTGAGAATCAGTTATCCTGACCTCACAGTATTAACATTATTTTGGGACAGTGAATTGGTACTTCTCTACCCCTAGGGGTAAGAGCCCTTCTACTGGGAGTTACTCAATAGAGGAACCCCCATGTAGTTAATACTGAGGGGAGGTAACAGCATTTGCTTGCAGGGGTACACAAGTATGTACCTCCTACTATCCCTTTATAGCTTACTATCCTAAGCTATTCTGTTGTAGATGACCTTTGCATGTTGATTATCAGGGAGATAATCCTTTGTATACTCATTTGGGTTTCCTTCCTTTACAGGAGGAACACCAGATACCTTGTGCTGCAGTCCTCTGCAAGGCCAAGAATAAGTATTTTTAAGGTCATAATACTTGCAGGTTTCATGCCCCCTGCAATATTATTTCCGGATCCCTACATTATTGGAACCCACAGGTTTGCAATAAATGTCAGACATTAATGTCTGAAGGTTTTGAAAATCCCAAGTCTACGGAGACTAGGGATACAGCTCAATACAAGTTACGCAACTGGGTGAGAGGCTTCCAAAGAATCTCTCCGGGACCCTTCCTACCTACTGATAGGATGCGTAAGCTACTATTTCTGAAAGCAAGCAAAGAAATAGTAGTGCCTCAGGAGCCAACTACATCCCCTGACGGCCAGAAAACCTTTGGGATTGAGGGCAAGAAATGTTGTGTCGGAATTTCCTCCGCCTATGCCGGCTATAGAGCCATCGATGTCAATATCTTCGTCTTCTACTCCTCTATTGGATAAAATGGTACAATTATGTATCTAACGAAAGAATCAGATAGAGGGCTTTCGTAAACAAAACGAAAAGCAGGAAGAAAAACCCAGAATAGAGCCTCGCAAAGCTTCTCTTGTCACTTCCCGGGGATCAGTTAAACGACCCATGGATCAAGACCTACCAACATGCTCCAAAACCAATCCCTGGAGGTTTGCGGAGCAGATGCCGATTTTAAATGGCAATCTCTACATATCAGAGAAAATGGGTGCTGTTCCTTTGGACAAATTTCAATTTTGGCCAATCTTTGATGCTTTCCCTAATTGTTGAGTTCGACTGAAGTACAAACTAAATTCAAGGAAAGGAACAGAACCAAAGGAGGTCATGATTCTCGACCATGATAAGGAACAGACTATCCTCTCAGGTAGTCTGAAAAAGGTGGGTTATTCAGAGTCGAAGGTATTCTCACTGAATAACAGACACCCTTCCTTTCTTGCTCCTTCTTCACTCTCATTCCCCTTTATGGGGAAGGCATTTATATCTGTTGCCAAAGCGGTGGAGGCGGGTAAGCCATGTCCCACACTCGAAGAGTGCAAGCCTCTGTCACCAGCTTTTCCCAGACAGGAGAAGGATTGGAAAGAAGTCCATTTGACTTTTTCAGTAGGAAGATTAGACGCGGATGTCGCAAGTCGACAATTTAATGTATGTGTCCCTAAATTATCTGAGTTGCTCTTGCATAATGAACAAGAGACAAAGGAGAGACTTGCAACCTCCCTTTCTCTACAAAACTACATAGAGTTGTGTTCAACCCACGAAAATACCCCATACATGCTCATGGTCATAGCCAAATGCATATGGCTACCATAGTGAAGGACCTTTACGCCTTTATGAAGGCTAGGAGAGCATGTAGAGAGTTTGTGTTCGCTGCTGCAACAGTGAAACACGAAACGAGGAAGCTAATATCTTCCAACATCTGGGCTAAAGACCTCTTCCCACACGAGGTAACTAAGAAAGTAATTAAGAACGCCACCATGGAGAACATAAGTCTTCTCCAAAAATGGGGCATCCTTTCTAAGAGAAAATCTTCCATGGTTGTGGGTCCCCAACCTAAAAAGAAGATAAAAAAAGGCTGGAAATATCCAGGCTGCTCAACAACACCCCACTATTCCAGTGATCACGATGCCACAGGCAGATGGTCAAAAGTCTAAACCTACTGAATATTCGAAGCATGAAGACGCTTCTGCTAGGAGGAACATTCCCTCAGGATCACAGGACCTTCAATCCTTCGGTCCAAAGCCTATTCAAGATGAGCCCTTGATGGGAAACAGAAATGTCCCCACCATCATTTCCTTACCTTCTCCTACAATTCAAAATCCTCTTGGAGGAGTATACCTGAGAGCTATAGAGCATACAGGTGGTAAGGAAACTATAGCCCATCGAGTTCCAGGGAAGGCTGTTTTGTGTTCACGAGAAGGACTCAAGAAATCTCCGAGTCATTCTGAACTTGCCACCACTCAACAAGTTCATAGAAAACAGCGAGTTCTGAATGTTAATCCTTCCGAACATATGGACCTTGTCCCAAGTAGGGGTGTTTGTAGTCTTGTCAGACCTGAAAGGTGTCCTGCGGAACCTTCCAGTCAACCACCCCCCTTACTCCTATCTAGAATTAAAGTTACAGATAGTAACATTCATCCTAGGAAAGATACGTGTCGGACTCACAGTCCTAAGTATCTTCATAGGATTGGCAAACTTAGTCACGTCAAAGTCAAGCCTAGAAATGGTTCAGGCATTTATATACCTGAACGAGAGGCTGGGGTGGGCAGCACCCGAAGTGGCTGGCCAATATGCATTCAAGGAAATGACCCGGTTCCCGGGACATCACGGATGCAAGATAAGCTTCTAGAAGTCTCGACTTTCTCCAGCTCAATGGTTTCAATGGCTGAAAAACCATTGAAGCCCACAGTCACATCATCTCTCCTTTCCCTTGGGAATATAAAAGGAGCTCGCGAGGTCTGTCAAGAGACTCGGGTAATCAGTCCAATTTCCAAGACGCCAACAGGGACAAGCGCTGAACTTTCCCCAGTTCGCAATAGTGACAGACCTAGTGCAAAGGGCACAGCGGAAAGATGCGTTAAGAGCCTGGAGAAAATATGCATCAAACGCTTGAAGAGTTAAAAAAAGACTGATATCGGTCCCTTTTTAATCGCTTCTCTAACAAAAATTAAAGCACGAAAGTCTCAAGACTCTGCTGGTCCTCTGTGTGGGGAAGCCCCCACCATACAGATCAGACTTCCTACGACTGATCTGGGACACCGAAGCGATAATAAGACGTCACAATTGAACGTCTCATACAGTCTAGGTGAAGTTACCCATCCCTTTCTTAAAGGGATGGCACCTGCCAGCAGTTCATTTACAACTGATCCACAAGGTGACAGTGGATACTCTATTTCGGTCCAAGACGATAGAGTTGGACTGGTCCATGGACGCAGACCTATTCCCTCCCAGTTGGGAACGAGTTCCGGAACTGCAATTCGACCTCTTCGTCACGAGCGTCTTCAAGAAACTACCTTGATATGTAGCCCCATACGAGGATCCTCTAGTGGGGCTGATAGACGATGTGAAGAACTTGAAGATGAGGCTGGTCCTAGCTCTGATCCTAGGTTTATTTCCGAAGGTTCAGAAATTAACTGCCTTCTTTTTATCATAGAGATCTCAAACCCTTCATTTCATGATTTTCTTACTCCAGTGGTTAGAAAAAGATTTGGGATCTCAAAGGCAATATAGAATTCTTAGAAGAATACAAGGCTAAGTCAACTAGAAGACAATATGAGTCTTCCTGGAAAAAGTGGGTTACGTTTGTGAAAGCAAAAGGACCGAAAGAAATTTCAATGAACTTCTGTATGTCCTTCTTTGTCCACCTTCATAGCCAAGGTGTGGCGGCCAATACGATAAATACGTGCAAGTCAGCCTTGACTAGGCCTCTCATATATGCTTTTCAAGTGGATCTGGCGGATGAAATCTCTAATTAGATTCCGAAGGCATGCGCTAGGCTTAGGCCCGCAGTATCACTAAAGCCCATCTCTAGGTCCTACATTATGCCTCATCTGTGAACAATGAAGATTGTTCTCTTAAGGATCTAACCCTAAAGGTTAGTGAAATAGTGGCCCTAGCCAGAGATGAGGGTCACATTCAGTTCACGGAAGTGGGAGAACTGAATCTCTTTCCTGATCCATCCTTTCTCGCTAAAAACGAACTACCCACTAAGAGATGGGGTCCCTGGAAAATCTGCCCTCTGAAGGAAGATGTCTATGTCCTGTAGAGTGTCTTAAGGTCTATCTTCGTAGAACTTCAGACTTCAGGGGAGGACAGCTCTTTAAAGGAGAAACTTCTGGATCAAATTTATCCTTGAAATAACTAAGGGGGAACCTCACCTACTTTATTCGTAGAGCGGATCCGGACAGTACTCCCGCAGGTCATGATCCGAGAAAGATTGCTTCATCACTGAACTTCTTTCAGTATATGGACTTTGAGCGTCTTCGTTCATACACTGGATGGATATCATCCAGTGTGTTTTACAAACACTATGCAAAACAAGTGCATGAACTGAAACACTTCGTTGTGGCAGCAGGTAGTGTATTAAAACCTGCCCCTAATTACTGTGGTAAACAGTTAATAGCTTGGGACCTCACATGTCCTTGCACATGTACTGGGTGAGAATCATCAAGAGTGTTCTAC
>NC_090741.1:3234786-3239786 GCF_036898095.1 Palaemon carinicauda | reverse complement strand
CTGCCGGCGGCTGGCGTCTGCCGGCGGCTGGCGTCTGCCGGCGGCCATGATGGCTGAGAGTAGGAAGTCCCTTGCTATCCCCAAGGTTCCTCAGTTCTCCCTTGTACTGTTATTCAGGAGTTCTGTTGCCGGATCACCGCCGGCCAGACCAGTAAAGATAAGTGCTGACTTAGATGGCAGTACGCCGACTGTACTGATACTGCCGGAGGCTAGCCTGCCGGCAGTGTATTGGTGGCACCTTACCGGCAATAGTACTATAGCTGGATGGAAGCTTGAATGGCACATTTTCCCCTTACATTTGAACCTTTTATTCGGAAGAAAGGCAGTAAAATGAGACTTTTACATCCTTAATTACTGTATACATATACAGTACAGGAGTAGCCTTTCCTCCATGCTATCTCTCTCTCTAGCTAGCATACTAGATATGACGGCAAGACCTAATTATGCTGGCAACATGCCGGCTGAACTACAGTATATGTTATATAAGTAGCCAGTATATCTACAGTATAGAATATACTGCAGATAGAAAAATACTATATATTTTATACTAGTAGTTATTTCCAATATATCTTGGATATCCAACACAGGCATTTGCTGAACTCAATCCCATATTGAATGAATATGATTTCTTCAATATCTTGATTAGAAATCAGTATTCGGATTACCCTACAATATTAAATAATTTCAGGCAGAAGTGATACACTCCTAACCCTTAAAGGGTAGAGCTTTTATCCTTGAGTCTCCCTGATCAGGAAACTCTATATTTTAATATTGTAAGGAAGGCGGCTGCAAATAGGCTGAGTGGGATATACAAATATATGTCTTTAATTTCCGTAATCCAAGGTATTCTCACTGAATAACAGACACCCTTCCTTTCTTGCTCCTTCTTCACTCTCATTCCCCTTTATGGGGAAGGCATTTATATCTGTTGCCAAAGCGGTGGAGGCGGGTAAGCCATGTCCCACACTCGAAGAGTGCAAGCATCTGTCACCAGCTTTTCCCAGACAGGAGAATGATTGGAAAGAAGTCCATTTGACTTTTTCAGTAGGAAGATTAGACGCGGATGTCGCAAGTCGACAATTTAATGTATGTGTCCCTAAATTATCTGAGTTGCTCTTGCATAATGAACAAGAGACAAAGGAGAGACTTGCAACCTCCCTTTCTCTACAAAACTACATAGAGTTGTGTTCAACCCACGAAAATACCCCATACATGCTCATGGTCATAGCCAAAATGCATATGGCTACCATAGTGAAGGACCTTTACGCCTTTATGAAGGCTAGGAGAGCATGTAGAGAGTTTGTGTTCGCTGCTGCAACAGTGAAACACGAAACGAGGAAGCTAATATCTTCCAACATCTGGGCTAAAGACCTCTTCCCACACGAGGTAACTAAGAAAGTAATTAAGAACGCCACCATGGAGAACATAAGTCTTCTCCAAAAATGGGGCATCCTTTCTAAGAGAAAATCTTCCATGGTTGTGGGTCCCCAACCTAAAAAGAAGATAAAAAAAGGCTGGAAATATCCAGGCTGCTCAACAACACCCCACTATTCCAGTGATCACGATGCCACAGGCAGATGGTCAAAAGTCTAAACCTACTGAATATTCGAAGCATGAAGACGCTTCTGCTAGGAGGAACATTCCCTCAGGATCACAGGACCTTCAATCCTTCGGTCCAAAGCCTATTCAAGATGAGCCCTTGATGGGAAACAGAAATGTCCCCACCATCATTTCCTTACCTTCTCCTACAATTCAAAATCCTCTTGGAGGAGTATACCTGAGTGCTATAGAGCATACAGGTGGTAAGGAAACTATAGCCCATCGAGTTCCAGGGAAGGCTGTTTTGTGTTCACGAGAAGGACTCAAGAAATCTCTGAGTCATTCTGAACTTGCCACCACTCAACAAGTTCATAGAAAACAGCGAGTTCTGAATGTTAATCCTTCCGAACATATGGACCTTGTCCCAAGTAGGGGTGTTTGTAGTCTTGTCAGACCTGAAAGATGTCCTGCGGAACCTTCCAGTCAACCACCCCCCTTACTCCTATCTAGAATTAAAGTTACAGATAGTAACATTCATCCTAGGAAAGATACGTGTCGGACTCACAGTCCTAAGTATCTTCATAGGATTGGCAAACTTAGTCACGTCAAAGTCAAGCCTAGAAATGGTTCAGGCATTTATATACCTGAACGAGAGGCTGGGGTGGGCAACACCCGAAGTGGCTGGCCAATATGCATTCAAGGAAATGACCCGGTTCCCGGGACATCACGGATGCAAGATAAGCTTCTAGAAGTCTCGACTTTCTCCAGCTCAATGGTTTCAATGGCTGAAAAACCATTGAAGCCCACAGTCACATCATCTCTCCTTTCCCTTGGGAATATAAAAGGAGCTCGCGAGGTCTGTCAAGAGACTCAGGTAATCAGTCCAATTTCCAAGACGCCAACAGGGACAAGCGCTGAACTTTCCCCAGTTCGCAATAGTGACAGACCTAGTGCAAAGGGCACAGCGGAAAGATGCGTTAAGAGCCTGGAGAAAATATGCATCAAACGCTTGAAGAGTTAAAAAAAGACTGATATCGGTCCCTTTTTAATCGCTTCTCTAACAAAAATTAAAGCACGAAAGTCTCAAGACTCTGCTGGTCCTCTGTGTGGGGAAGCCCCCTCCATACAGATCAGACTTCCTACGACTGATCTGGGACACCGAAGCGATAATAAGACGTCACAATTGAACGTCTCATACAGTCTAGGTGAAGTTACCCATCCCTTTCTTAAAGGGATGGCACCTGCCAGCAGTTCATTTACAACTGATCCACAAGGTGACAGTGGATGCTCTATTTCGGTCCAAGACGATAGAGTTGGACTGGTCCATGGACGCAGACCTATTCTCTCCCAGTTGGGAACGAGTTCCGGAACTGCAATTCGACCTCTTCGTCACGAGCGTCTTCAAGAAACTACCTTGATATGTAGCCCCATACGAGGATCCTCTAGTGGGGCTGATAGACGATGTGAAGAACTTGAAGATGAGGCTGGTCCTAGCTCTGATCCTAGGTTTATTTCCGAAGGTTCAGAAATTAACTGCCTTCTTTTTATCATAGAGATCTCAAACCCTTCATTTCATGATTTTCTTACTCCAGTGGTTAGAAAAAGATTTGGGATCTCAAAGGCAATATAGAATTCTTAGAAGAATACAAGGCTAAGTCAACTAGAAGACAATATGAGTCTTCCTGGAAAAAGTGGGTTACGTTTGTGAAAGCAAAAGGACCGAAAGAAATTTCAATGAACTTCTGTATGTCCTTCTTTGTCCACCTTCATAGCCAAGGTGTGGCGGCCAATACAATAAATACGTGCAAGTCAGCCTTGACTAGGCCTCTCATATATGCTTTTCAAGTGGATCTGGCGGATGAAATCTCTAATTAGATTCCGAAGGCATGCGCTAGGCTTAGGCCCGCAGTATCACTAAAGCCCATCTCTAGGTCCTACATTATGCCTCATCTGTGAACAATGAAGATTGTTCTCTTAAGGATCTAACCCTAAAGGTTAGTGAAATAGTGGCCCTAGCCAGAGATGAGGGTCACATTCAGTTCACGGAAGTGGGAGAACTGAATCTCTTTCCTGATCCATCCTTTCTCGCTAAAAACGAGCTACCCACTAAGAGATGGGGTCCCTGGAAAATCTGCCCTCTGAAGGAAGATGTCTATGTCCTGTAGAGTGTCTTAAGGTCTATCTTCGTAGAACTTCAGACTTCAGGGGAGGACAGCTCTTTAAAGGAGAAACTTCTGGATCAAATTTATCCTTGAAACAACTAAGGGGGAACCTCACCTACTTTATTCGTAGAGCGGATCCGGACAGTACTCCCGCAGGTCATGATCCGAGAAAGATTGCTTCATCACTGAACTTCTTTCAGTATATGGACTTTGAGCGTCTTCGTTCATACACTGGATGGATATCATCCAGTGTGTTTTACAAACACTATGCAAAACAAGTGCATGAACTGAAACACTTCGTTGTGGCAGCAGGTAGTGTATTAAAACCTGCCCCTAATTACTGTGGTAAACAGTTAATAGCTTGGGACCTCACATGTCCTTGCACATGTACTGGGTGAGAATCATCAAGAGTGTTCTACAAACACTACGCTAATCAAGTCCATGATCTGAAGCAGTATGTGGTGACGTCAGGTAGAATACTTAACCTGCCGTTTAATTCTACGATGAACAGCTAATTGACTAGGACTGTCAATTAAAGGGAGAAGCGGTCACCCTTCTTAGGTGTGACCTCTCTTGATTAAGTGTACCAAGGTGACACTAGCTTTGTTAAAAATCCCAGGTGTGGAATTATACAGATAGCACTAGTGCCGGAGTACGTTGTACACAATGCAGATGGAAGCAACCAGTACAGGAATTATGAAGAGAAATTGTTTTATAATTTTTCTTCAGTCTGAGAGTGGCACTCATCATTTCTTCCCTTTAAGAAAGAAATATAGTCTCTGTACTCGTTACAGGTATAATCCCATTGTCATACTACATTCGTTTTACTAACCGTCCCTTTTAGTCATTTATTAGGAATAAATGTCTATTAGAATGTAGTGTGTCCGCTTTCGCCAGACAATTGTATGTATACATGCCAGAGATCTTTGCCTTATCAAAGTAAGTATTCCTCATATAATTGTATGCTCACAAATATAGATATAAGAGACACTGATGTTAATTCAGCAAATATACAACTATGAGACTATTTGTATATTCACCGTATACTTATGTTTGGTCATACAATATATGTTAACCTCGAGACCCCTTTTCTACTGTCTAGATGACTCTTCCATGTAGGATGCAGGAAGCACTAATATTGTTTATGATTAGTGATGATGACGAATAACAGTGACGTCACTTGTCTCAATTGGTCCTCGTGACCATAGAAAAGGTTGCTATAAGGTTAAGGCACTGAAGAAAATCCACAGATACAATAATGCTCTGGTATGCTTCCATCAGGACGACATAGCTTGAGCC
>NC_090741.1:3199037-3216537 GCF_036898095.1 Palaemon carinicauda | reverse complement strand
ATGCCACCCGCCGTACCTGACTTATACACACGCACCCTCATTGAAACACCCGAATTATGCCAGCAGAGAAGCACCTACCTTGTAGCTGCAAACAGATCTAATATCACCGCCCATGGGTACGAGACACAAAACTCTATCATTTGAGAGTGTCAAATACCATTGGAAACTCCTCATTGCCGAAGTAACATTGCCACTACTCGGTGCAGATTTACTCACATATTTCAACCTCCTTGTTGATGTGGGACATCAGCGCTTAGTCAGTGCAGACTCATACTGGCCGGGACTTCTTCAACCAACCTCTTCCGACCTCGCACTCCATATCAGCACATACACGGAGGCCTACGCCCTCCTCCTCACGTCGTACCCAGAAGTCATCCGTCCAGATATTCACCAAACGCCCAAAGTTCTGGTTAAGCACGGTACTTATTACCATATCAAAATGATGGAAAACCCTGTGTTTACCAGATTCAGACTTTTCCCCTGGATCGTTTGGCAGCCAAAAGGAAAAAAAGAAATAAACCTTTGTCAAGAGGCCTCAAGCCCATGGTCCTCACCTTTACACATGATTCTGAAGAAGGATGGCTGCCAGCAACCTTTAGGGAATTACAGGCATCTGACCACTCAGACAGAACCAGATCACTACACCATCACCCTCATTGACGACGTTGATTCCTACTTGCACAAAGCAAGGGTTTTCTCCAATCTTGACACTTTGAAGGGATATTATCAGGTACCCAAAAGACAATATCATTATGTAGTTTCAGAATTGTTGAACAATACATATAGATATCTTTAAGAGTTCGAATATATAATTCATCTATTCCTTTTCTTTTGAAGGACTTTCCTTACCGTTGTAGTTTTGACAGAATTGACAGTTTTTCATGGTCTGTAAATTTCATGCTTAGAGGTTTGTCCTACACTGGTATGCCTTCTCCTCGGGCTATCAAGAGCGTCCCTCAGGTTGCAAATAGGGGCACCCCCTCACTTTGAATAATCAAGGTGAGTGCAGCTTCGAATAAAATAAGAAGCCGTGGACAATGAACTCAAATCTAAAGATGTCAAGCAATGAACAAAGATGCTGGAAAAGTACCGACCAGGATGAAACGGTCCCTTCAACTCGTCCCTGCACTAGGCGGGTTGTTG
Source organism: Palaemon carinicauda (assembly GCF_036898095.1). Classification (NCBI taxonomy): domain Eukaryota; kingdom Metazoa; phylum Arthropoda; class Malacostraca; order Decapoda; family Palaemonidae; genus Palaemon; species Palaemon carinicauda. The sequence goes on along the minus strand of NC_090741.1, from coordinate 3,215,394 downwards.
AGTGCAATGGTGTAACTTCAATCCGTGCATCGAGCATCAAGCAGGGATCCCCCACCATAGGAAAGTCCTGATACTGGGCCCCCGCAACCATCAAGGCAAGGAACCAAAAAGAAGACAAGACTATTTCAAAGTGTTAAATGGTCCCTTGCGGAGAAGAAAGTACTCCTCTTCTGCTTTACCTACTCAACGTATGAGGGGTGGGACAGACGTAGACACCATGTATTCAAGGAAGCATTTAGAGATTTTCATCTACCACCTGAGAAAATTGATTTCTCCATCAGCTTTTTAATTACATGGTCTTATTAATCAAATAGTTGAAAATCAGAAACTAAATTGAAGAAATACTTTCATAACGCAAAGGTTTACGTATATGTCGGCATTATAGTTTATCTATTACTTATTGATTTAAAAGTTATTCATATCTTTTCATTTGCCTTAGTAATAAGTAATTCTTTATAAGGAATATATCTTTGTGTATAATATACTTTTTCCCCCAATGGACAGGTTTCATCAATAAAATTTTGGATGCTAGATGCATTCGGCTATATAGAATTAACTTTCTTTTTAGCTAATAACAATAACAATAACAATAACAATAACAATAAAAAAAAAAATAATAATAATAATAATAATAATAATAATAATAATGATAATAATAATAATGCTAGAAATTATAATAAAAACTGTTACTGCTTAAATATATACATTCTAAAGATATTGTAAAATTATTTTCTATGCACCATGCAAAATGGCCTAGGTTTTCTGACGGATTACATAAATGTGAAATATACTGTTAAACTTTGCATTACTTTTCTTATTTTTTTTTCAGCATTGAGGAAGAACTCCCTCTTTCAAAGTGAATTAAAATAAAATACAATTACATTCACTTAGGCAAGGCAATCTTAACACACACACGCAAATTGAGGAAAATAACAAGCACATCCTGTTGGAATTTATTTTAGTTCCAGCCTTACTTATAATTAATGAACAAAACAATTATTCAAAAACCAAAACAACTTACATCAAATAGTAGAACCACTAGTAAAACTTTGAGATATTTCCCTACATTACCCTTTTCCCCAGACATGTCCTAAGATACAGAATAATATAGGTCACTTATCCCAAAGGTAGACGTTGAAGTGTTTCCAAAATTGTTGTGGTCTTGGTGATCGAACGTTTAGTTTTGTTCAGTGTTAATATTCTATGAAGATGCCGGCCTTTCCACTGAGTATTTTTTATTGGAACTGTTCGCCGTGGCTGTGGTAACCTACGAGGTAATTTACTTCTTACCTTTGACAGGTAAATATTACGCACGCGCGAACTTACGGCCTATTAGGCAATTACTAATTTGAGTAATTTAATTCATAAGTTTAATTTTATCATTCATTTTACTTATCATTAACGCTAATAGTTACTATACTAAGTAGCATTAAGTTATTTACTTTTAATTTATTAAGAAAAATAGGTAAAGCTTTGAGTCAAGCTAACGACCGAACGGCTATTCCCTACAATCGAACACAAATATCAATCCTTTCTGATTGAATTAATTAATTTAACGTTAACTGTATTCCTTATAAGGAAACAGTTTTGCTTTCCAATTTTTTTTGCAACTCTTACCTCTATAATTTATTTTTGGTTTCTAACACACTCCCCACAAAGAATTGCGATTATAGAATTGCAATGAATATCTTCATTAACTTTACATTATTTATTAAGGTCACCTTAAATCTGGCTACTGTGTTAATTATTTCCAACAACGCTAAATAAAAAATATGGCTAAGTTACTTTAGTACCATCCTCACGTTACTAAAAGTGTAGCATTTTAACTTTAGTCTTCAGTTTATCTAAGTGTAGCATTTTATTTATATATTTACACTAATTTTAGTCTCCAAAGAACTTTCGAGAATACTTCCACCCTTGAGAAAAGACTTAGCGTTGTCTCTGTAGAGGTATTGTGGTATTTTGTATATATTACAGAATCTTTGGAAAGCGAGAACAAAATTGTTAGTGGACATGTCTGGTAACAATTCAAAGTGCACAGCGCGCACGTTAAGACAAGTGAAAACTAAAATGAACATTTTTGTGGTCCTGCCACTCAACTCATCCCTAACCCAAAGGTGTCCAGTGAAATCAATACCAACATGCTGAAAAGGCTTGACTAAATTCATATGGTGTTTAGGCATATCTGTAAACTTCGGGTATCTGTAAGCCAAGGCATTATACTTCCTACATATATTACAACTACTCAGCTCAGTCTTTACTGATGACCTACCCTTAGGAATCCAAAATCCCTGTTCCCTAAGGTAGTTCAATGTAGTGACTATTCCTAAATGCTGCACCTTCAAATGAAAATACTTTATTAACAAAGAGGTGAACCTATGCTCTTTAGGAAGCAATACTGGGTTATGAACATCAAAGTCAAAATACAAACACTTGGATATTCTTCCCCTAGACCTAATTATACCCTTGGAATCTAAAAATAGATTTAAATTGGACACTAGAGGAGGTATATTGTGGCGGGATGTTGCAAGGACAACCCCCACACCCTGAATCACACTTACTGACAATGGTCTCCACAAAACAAACTTTCCCCTTACGTAATCTACAACCAGACTCTTAGACAAAAAGGACAAAATAACCAAAACAAAACATAACCTTAAAACTATATATTTCTTACTAACTATAACAATCACTTAAAAATATTCAAATAACCAAAATAATGTCATTCACGAAACCTTAATACTAAAGACAGACAAACAAATCACCAAACCTAAATCTTCAAAAACAAAATATTCTGTAAATATATGTGTGACCACGGACACCGTTGCCAATACTCAAAATAACCCTCACAAACCCGACACCGACACCATTCACAAACAGTACAAAAAACGCAACTAAAATAATAAATCATAGTATGTGGACACCGTTGTTCATACAAGGCCCCAGAGACCTTCACAGCCCACTGCCACAACTTATTGGCAAACGGTAGTACCCCGAGTCCAACTACCACACTCACTTCCTATATCGGGGTTAATTAATCATAGTCATCATTATCATCATCATCACAATCTTATTCATCAGTGGTCCAGACGGAAATTCCTTCATACGGGCGGGGTCATTATGGCATCAATATCAATAAAATCGTTAAGAGCAATCAAATCATAATCATAATCGTAGTCCAGGTCGTCAACAAAATAAATCTGAGCAATCGTATCAAGTTCTGTTACAGGCCAAGTCGTCAACAATCAAGTAAACACTCGAGGAAACTCTCTCCCAAAGGAGGAATCACGGCCTGCCAAAATAAAAAAGAAAAACACTTACAAACACTCCTAACTAACTGAACTATCGCACTATAATCAAAGATAAATAATAAATTGTTCCTATCATTCACAATCACTACAAGCAAAGATAAACAAAACTGTACTTACTTTTGAGATATATAAACACTTTCTCGCTGGTCGGAAAATGATATACAATATAATCCAGCATTCACAAACGAACTGTCTCAAGCTGCAGTCAAATAAAAAAGCATTCGCTCCGAAACATTCACCACTGTCGTAACCTAACTAAAAAATGTAAACAAACAATCTCATTTAAACCAACAGTCTTTCTCACCACAAACGATCGTTAACCTAACTACTTTCGCTCGCTAACACAATATATCTCTCTCTCTCTCTCTCTCTCTCTCTCTCTCTCTCTCTCTCTCTCTCTCTCTCTCTCTCTCACAGGATTTGGCAAAAACAAAAAAATAAAAATAAAGCAAAAATAAATCCTCCACAATATTATTAATAATATTGGCACTGCTTTGTAAAAATACTAATTCTACTGAAAAGTATTCTTTCTGTGCAATTTTCACCCAATAATCTAAGGCTTTCTTTTTAGGATCACCACCCTTTAATCTACTACAAAATTTGAACAAGTAACTGGTTATTCTTAACAATTGTTTATAATTTGACATTTTATTGATATTGAGAATACTAGCGTTTACTTTATTTATTTGCATAGTGCATACTGCACTTATTTGATGATTATAGTAAGGCGATATGCTTAATAAAGGGTAAAGAGGCCACTTGTCAAAATCATATTTCAACTTTAAGACCATCTGCCTCAAGTACTCTATTTCTAAAAAATTTAGATTTTATTTTAGTTTCTCTGGTCAATAGCCAATTTAAAACCACTTGAGCATTAACACAAATATTAATGAATAGAAAATTTATATTACTGTAGGCTTCTAATAAAGAAGGTAAACATTTAAAAGCTAGAATTACTCCCATTAGTTCCAAAGTAGGGACACTATGCTCATTTCTCTTATTCAGTGGAGCCAATTTAGATTTGGAGAACAAATAAGAACTTTTATCATTTTGATTAACCGCGTAGGCCACAAACCATACGAGTCTAGTTCATTCAGGGACTGCCTAGGAAATTTAAGTTCAGATAACATTTCAAAATTTCTACTAATAATTTTCATTTCCCCACAAATGTCTTTAGGTAAATTTTGATCCCAACCAACATCTAATTTCCATATTTTTCCCATTAAAATTTTGCCTCTTATTGTTACAGGAAGCACTATATTCAAAGGATCAAATATTTTAGAAGTTTGTGACAATACTTTTCTTTTGTGTCTGCTTCTGGATCTATTTTAAAAGGCAAAAGACTAAAAGAATCATTATTTACGTTGAATCTATAACCCAATACTTTATCCTCTTCGCAAGAATGTTCAACAAGTCTATTATCTGACGCCATTTCTTCTCTTAACTCTACACAATTGGAGTTCCAAGACCTTAAAATAAAGCCCCCTTGTTCCATCCAATCATTAGCTTGCTTATACAAATTTTTCATTTCATCAATGTTATTGCCAGTTATAAGAAGATTATCTACATAAAAGTTATTAGTTAATATTTTTTTACACTTATCATCAGGATAACTTTCTGCGTGATGTTTCATAACAAAATCTAATATAAAAGGTGAAGAAGTGTAACCAAAAACTATTTTTTTGTAGCGATAAGATACTAATTTATTTCCCTGTTTCCAAAAGAAACAAAATCTATTTTTATCCACTTCATTTTTTAATTTAATCATCAAAAAGGCTTGCTTAACGTCGCTCAACATTACATATTTATTAGTTCTAAAGTAAAAGAGCAATTTCAATATTGAGCCCATTAAATCTATCCCAGGATAAGCTGCTTCATTAAGTGAAGGCAATTCCCTGTAAGTTTTTAGAAAACAGTTAAATACTGGCCTGATTTTTGTGGTAACTTGCTCTTCTAATTTTATAACTGGTCTATGTGGAATCCATACATACTTTTGATAGTCAGAAGGACTTACTTTAATTTCTTCAATTACACCATCTTCGAGTTGTCTAATTTTATAACTGGTCTATGTGGAATCCATACATACTTAAGATAGTCAGAAGGACTTACTTTAATTTCCTCGATTATACCATCCTTGAGTTGTTTATCAAAAACTTCCTGGTACTTGTCAATGAGACCCTTTTTACCAAGATACTCTACTGTTCGGTCTAATACCTTAAGTGAAACAAAATGATTAGATGGGACGCTGTCAATTTTATCAGTATACCAGGGCAATTCTACATGATAGAATCCATTATCAAAAGAGATCCCCTCTCTAAACTTGTCAATTTGTTCTTTATCAAAGGAGACCAATTCCTTTTCACACTTTTTTATTCCCAAGGATTCAAGACTAAAAACGTGTTCAAGTCCATTGTCTACTTCACTGTCTTCTAATATATGCTCTAATCGATTGAAATAAGATTTTTGAGGATCCATTACTAAATTTACTACGCTTTTTGTTTTAACATTCAGTGTTTTCTTATTAACTAAGGAGTCCATAACAGCTCTGCTTTCTGCCTCATCCAAAAAGTTGAACACATCACCAACAGGAGCTACTCTATTATTGACGACTAAACAAGTTCCACCCAACATTTTAGTCCAAGTTACCGAAGGTAAAAACTGAATGATATCTATTCCCATTAACATGGCAACCTTCATACTTTCATGGTTTCTGTGGTCACAAAAAATCTCGTCCAATAATGCAATATTATTTTCTTTAAATTTATTTATTATTTGATTCATGCCGGGCACTTCAAAGTTTATATTAAGCGACTTGTCAACTAATAAAGGTATGAATATTATATCATTGTTTATATTTATTCCAGTGGACATTTGCTTGAAGCCCTTAGTTTCCTGCCCTATATATGTGCTTACATCACATTCCAAAGCATACAACGCCTCTACATCCTGACAAAGATCTTTAGCGGCAGATTCTGAAATATATGACCGATGACTGCCAGTGTCAAACAGACATCTGACTTTCCTAGCCTTTTTTGTCATTTCTTAAATACAAAGTCATAGTAGGTAAAACGTGAGACGCATCAAAACTTCTTTGAGCAAAACATAAGCTTACGTTAGTTTTAGTAGTTAGTTTGTCTTTATTCAAAGAAGGGCACAAAGGAGTTATGTGTTCCCTCTTTCTACACAACAGACATTCAAACCTTAACTTCTTTTGTTTCCCGTAACATTCATTGTCTTCATGCCCTGAACCAGCGCATCTGGTGCATAGTGAAAGCTCCCTCAGTCTGGCTACTTTATCATTATAATGATTAAAGTTAACGCATTTTCCTAAGGTATGGCCTTCAGCTGCACATAATTTACAAGTCAATTTAGTTACTTTATTTGCAAATTTATAATTTTGAATCGTACTTACACCTACCTTATTTTCTTTATGTTTAAATGAACTGTTAGGACTAGGTTTACTAGAGGTTTTAGTGAAGGTCTTTTTCCTATTGGAAACAGTTTTAGATAAAGTTTTGATAATTTCATTATAATTAGAAAGACTGTCAGATATATTAGGATAATTGGTATCTAATTTGTGAACCAACTCTCTCTTTGCTGGTATGGGGAGTTTATTAAATACTATATGACTCACAAATTTATGCCCAGAGGACCCCACTTCCAATAAATCAATATGTGCTTTCAATTCATGCAGATAGGATTTGATTTCGTTGAGGTAAACTTTCACCGACGAGAATTCTTGGTCATATTCAGCACTTGGAGCAGCACTCAAAATTTTCTTAAAAGTCTTGTCAATAATGTAATTTACGTCAAAAAATTCTTCTTTTAACATTTCAATTGCTAAGTGGTAGTTACGGTCAGAAATAGTCAAATGCTTAACTACCTTCAAGGCATAGCCCCTAAGGTACCCATATAAATATATTTGTTTAGCAGAATCGGACAGATTTTTTCTGGACCCAATGATATTATTAAATTGACTAAAAAATGAATTGAAAGCAAATTTATCTTTCTCCTCACCACTAAAGATTCCACATTCTAAAGGAGGGGGTTTCTCATTAGACATATTCATTCTAGACATCATTTCTAAAACTTTATCGGCAGATAAGTTGCCAGAAGCCCCACTTGACTCACTTATGTATTGTTAATATTGGTCGAGCTCTATACTAACCTGAATGCTATATTCTGCCTGACTATCTAACTCCTCAATATAATATTGTTCATTACTGTTCCTTATTTCATCTGTCTCCAAAACATTATTAATCTCTTCATCAAAGTGTTTAACATGCTCGATCTCTTTTTCGATTACAGTTATTTGACTCTTACAAAAGGAAGAAGTTAGCTTCCGTTAGCTTCCTTAAGTAAATAGTTATTTTCCGTTTGTGTATTCCCCGCATCTTCCTCAAGGATGATATAATATCCATAGGGTCAACAAACTCTTCCTCTTTATAAGACATGATTACTTATATAATTAATAGATTTAATATAAATAGCCTGCAAATATTTAAAAGATAACAGCCCACCTAAAGTTATCGATGCTTACTAGTTACCGAGTACATTAAACATGAATATGAAAGATTATAATACATAATATATGTTACTAATTACGTCGCACGAGTTCCATGTTGGTTACCATTCTACAGTTAGCCAGTTAGCCGTTTCTATAAAATCATTTATTTAACCGAACGGAATATTAAATGGAATGCATCGTCAATTTTGGAATTATGTTGGAATTTATTTTAATTCCAACCTTACTTATAATTAATGAACAAAACAATTATTCAAAAACCAAAACAACTTACATCAAATAGTAGAACCACTAGTAAAACTTTGAGATATTTCCCTACATTACCCTTTTCCCCAGACATGTCCTAAGATACAGAATAATATAGGTCACTTATCCCAAAGGTAGACGTTGAAGTGTTTCCAAAATTGTTGTGGTCTTGGTGATCGAACGTTTAGTTTTGTGCAGCGTTAATATTCTATGAAGATGCCGGCCTTTCCACTGAGTACTTTTTATTGGAACTGTTCGCCGTGGCTGTGGTAACCTACGAGGTAATTTACTTCTTACGGCCTATTAGGCAATTACTAATTTAAGTAATTTAATTCATAAGTTTAATTTTATTATTCATTTTACTTATCATTAACGCCAATAGTTACTATACTAAGTAGCATTAAGTTATTTACTTTTAATTTATTAAGAAAAATAGGTAAAGCTTCGAGTCAAGCTAACGACCGAACGGCTATTCCCTACAATCGAACACAAATATCAGTCCTTTCTGATTGAATTAATTAATTCAACGTTAACTGTATTCCTTATAAGGAAACAGTTTTGCTTTCAATTTCTTTTGCAACTCTTACCTCTATAATTTATTTTTGGTTTCTAACAATCCAAAGAATACTAATATGTTTACAATAGATAAGGAAAAGTCTTGCAATATCTAGGGAAGCCTCCTTTATGACTATGAAATGGCATTGAGTATCAATAACCGTGTGGAAAATAGATAAGTGAGACAATGATTGAAAAGAAGGGCCTCTTCCATGCTTTGAATGAATGCAAAATATGAGCACAGAGTTCAGTATTAAGGGGAATATGAAACAAAAATGATCTCTCTCTCTCTCTCTCTCTCTCTCTCTCTCTCTCTCTCTCTCTCTCTCTCTCTCTCTCTCTCTGTTCTTGATCTTCCAGTACTCTCTAAGTTTGCTCAGTAATCCCTTTCAGCCCCTACGAAGCACTGAATATCCCTTGCTACGGAAATATTGGACCTTCCAATGAAAGGAAACCTTTAATGGAAAAGGGTATTGGTACACGGTCGCTCCATCCGTCTTAGGGATATAATTTTCCTAGTATAGAGCAGAGAATTTTTTCTTTCAAAATACTAGATCTAACTGTATATATATATATATATATATATATATATATATATATATATATATATATATATATTTATAAATATACATATGTATGTATATATGAATATATATGTATATATATATATATATATATATATATATATATATATATATATATATATATACATATATATATATATATATATATATATATATATATATATAAATATATATCGTGATATTATGTATACCATGTCTCCGTTCTCTGTAATTATGTCACTTTTGTATATTTATTCTTTTAGTGGTACTCCTTCTTACCACTAGGTTTGTAACACTTGTTTTCCTTTTTTGACCCTTTTGTATCCTTGCCTGTCTTATATTTTTATTACTTTTCGTCATCCTTGTCGCTCATTTAGTTTACTTTGGCCTGTAATATTTTGAGGAGGGCAGAGTCTCTCTCAGGCTACCTTGACGACAACATATTTTGTATACACGGTTAGGACAATCTTCTTCCTATTGTTAATGTAAGTCAGTGTGTTTTCTTTTATTTTGTGTTTCGTTGGTATATTTAATTCAGGTGTTTGTTTAATTGTTTGTCTGTGTGTTCGATCATTGCTTCATATATATGTGGGTTTAACTTGTGAATTGTCTTCTATAAACATAAATGTTAATGTAACTGCTGGTTGTTTCTATTATTAAACTGTTATATTTTGTGATCTGAGTTTTGCCCGTTCCTTCATTGATTGATACTTCTAAAATGTTCTTATTATAAGGTGTAACAGGCTAGGTTAAGGCTTAGTTTATAATAATTGGGGGCCTGTCCGGGATCTGAAACAAGTAAACACAACTGATTAAACTACCAAAGTACTGACAGTTAAAGTCGGCGTGAGTGTTCCAACGTTCGATAATTAAAATTTTTATACATTGTGATTATCGAATACATCTATTACAGTATGTTGCGTGGGTTCTTTTCTCCTATTATCTTATAGCGATTTGTCTCGACATTTAAGTCATTCCAATTCATGTTTTCGGACATCGCTATTATAGCTGCGGTCGTATCTAAGTTAATGTAGAAAGTAACCGAGTTAATTTACATTGGTTCGCCTTGTTTCAAATAGTTTTGGGAGAAATATTATTAGAAACTTCGTCTTTATGACATCATGGCATCATATTACCTTAGCACCGTATAATAGAGTAGGTTTGGAGTTTGACTGGCCTGACATTTCCGTATCTACGCTATTTGAAGCATTTAAGTATTATTGCTTTTCATATCGCTTCATTCGTACAGTTTTGTACCGTTAATTATATTTACTACTTTGTCGAAGCTTTCAACTTCTCATTTTGCTTCCTTCGTACAGTTTTGTACTAGTAATTATAATTATTTATTCTTACCAGACTTGCGTAATGGATGAATAGTTCAGTATTACATCACGTGATATATATTACGTATCCTGTAATTGTTTATGCTATTGGGAACACTTCTCTTTGACTTTGCTGCGATCTCTTGTGGATTTTCAGTCACAATGTTTTCAGTAGACTTATTTTTCAGTGATCCTAAGGGAAAACTTAACACTATAGTGTGTGCTATAAAGAGTGAATTGTTGGCTTTGGCAGCCAAGTTTGAAGTAACTGTTAGTTCAAGAGACAGGAAATATGACATAAAAAATGCCATTTTAGATTATCTTGTAGAGGAGGAAAGTGTAGAAGAACACGAGGCTAGGAAATACACGAGTACGAAGAAAGAAAGCTCAGACGTTGAGCATATGAGGTTAGCCATACAGTTAGAACAAGTAAAGTTAGAGGTAGATATTGAGAGAGAAAGACACAAGTTGGCCATAGATAAAGAAAGGAAAAAGTATGAGCTAGAAATGGAGAAAGCTAGATTAGATCATGAAGCTAGTCTAACTCAGAATATGGAAATTGAAAGAAGTAGGATTAGTGTAGAACAACGTATAAGACTAATGAACCTAGAATCTAATCAACCACTAAAGTTTGACTTGTCTAAGAGTTTGAAGTTAGTACCTGAATTTACAGAAACAGATGTAGATTCATTTTTCCGTAATTTCGAAGATATTGCCTCAAATATGAAATGGCCAGTAGATCAATGGGTTTGGTTAATTAAATCCAAAGTCCAGGGTAAAGCTGCTATAGTGGTTAGTAATTTAGTAGGGGAAAGAAATTATACAGTCGTTAAGCAAGCTATTTTAGATGCATATATGGTAACTGCCGAGGGTCTTAGACAAAGATTTAGACAATACATTAAATCAAATGCTCAAACTTGGTATGAATTTGCAAATGAAAAACTAAGATTATTTAATAAATGGCTTAAGGCTGCCAATGTTAATAATTTTGAGGAACTCGTTAACCTGATTGTGACTGAAGAATTCATGAGAAAACTACCACAAAATATTAGAATGCATATTGCTGACCGTGAGGAAGAGGATTTAAAGAAGTCTGCTATGTTAGCTGTCCATTTTTTCTTGATACACAAAACACACAAAGGTATTGAGATGTTTGTAAAGCAAGGCAAAGCAACAGGGTTCAGTGGTGAGAAAGAGGGTGTTAATTATTGTTCATATTGTAAACAACAAGGTCATGACATAAATGAATGTAAAAACCCAACCTGTAAGAAATCTAAGTTTTTTGGCTCTAAGCTGTCCGACCCCGATGCTGCTAAATATAAAGACAGTAAATTTAGCGTAAAAGGCAAAGGAGATATGCATTGTAGTACGCCTGAAAGTGATGCCTTGTTTGCTAATTATATTTCAGAGGGTACAGTAACAATACCCAATTGTACTCCTGTTAAAGTAAGAATCTTGCGTGATACTGGGTCAACCCAAAGCATGATTTTACATAGCGCAGTGCCTACAATTTCTTTGCTTGATGAAAAGGTACTAGTTAGGGATTTAAGTAACACTAACAGTTTGTCTTTAGCAGAGCTTAATTCAAACTGTGAATTTGTATCTAGTAAAGTAAAGATTGCTGTTATCAACACGCCATTCCCTGTACATGATGTTCAAGTATTACTTGGGAATGATTTAGCTGGTCAACTAACTTTGCCTAACCTTATTTTGTATAATCAGCCACTGGACAACAGCTCTAATGATTTGGATATCTTTGAACATTTCATTGAAAAAAGTAATTTCATTAGTGACTTAGGTGAACATGACATTGAGGAAGTAGAAACTGAAGTAGACAATGATCGATGTGACCCGATTGAGAATTTTGTTGGTGTTGTAACAAGGGCAAAAGCCAAACAAGCTGTGAATGAAGGTGTCCCAGATATAGTAAAGACAAACATTCCCTGTACTAATTCTGAATTGATAAACTTACAACGAGCAGATGCGACTTTAACTAATGCACTTAAACAAGCTTCCACTAAGGAAGGTAAGGTACCTGGCTATTACTTTGATAAAGGAGTCCTGTTTAGGCTGTACCGACCTAGAAAGCTGTCATCAAATGATACCTGGGCTAATAAAGAACAACTTGTAGTACCATTAACTTTACGTAAGAATATTTTGAGTGTTGCTCATCAAGCAGATTCCCATTTAGGAGTGTCAAAGACTTACAAACGTATAGCTAATGATTTCTTTTGGCCAGGTATGAAACATTATGTATTTGAATTTGTTAAAGAGTGTCATGTGTGTCAAGTAGTTGGAAAACCTAACGAGGTAATTCCAAGAGCACCCCTCGTGCCAATTGTAATACCACACGAACCTTTCAGTAAAGTCCTAATTGATTGCGTAGGCCCATTGCCAGAAACAAAAAAAGGTAATCAATATATTTTGACCATACTTTGTCCTACCACTAGATACCCTATTGCAATTCCTCTTGGTAACATTTGTGCTAGAAATATTGTGAAACACCTCCTTAAAGTTTTCACCACTTATGGATTCCCAAAAGAAATACAGAGTGATCAGAGTACTAATTTCACAAGTGACCTTTTCAATGACACTCTAAGGGAATTTAATGTAAAACATATTCTTGCATCACCATATCACCCACAATCACAAGGTGCTCTTGAAAGACACCATCAGACCTTAAAATCCTTACTTTGAAAATTTTGTATGGAGACTGGAACAGACTGGGATGAGAGTTTAGACTTGATATTATTTGTAATTAGAGAAGTCCCTAATGATTCCTTAGGTATGTCACCATTTGAGATGTTATTTGGACATAAAGTTAGGGGGCCACTACGAGTACTTAAAGATAAAATGTTGAACAATGATACCTTGGACAACGTAACTGTAGGGCAGTATGTCGATAAAATGAAATGTAATTTTGAGAAAGTCCATAATTTTGCATTTAATAACTTAAAAAGTAGTCAAGATGTGATGAAGGAAAATTTTGATCTAAAAACTAAAGTTCGTAAGTTTAAAGAAGGGGATTCTGTACTTGTATATTTCCCTACTCCTAGTTCTCCTCTCCAACATACATTTTCTGGTCCTTATATAATTCAGAAATGTGTCAATAATAACAATTATATAATCAGTACTCCAGACAGAAGAAAGTCAACCCAATTAGTTCATGTAAATCTAATCAAGAAATATCATGGTAATCCTCCAGTTGCTTTGCATTGTCTATCAGACTCTAATGTATTAGATTTTAAGAAATATAATGCATCAGCACACCAAAGTAAAACCCCATTGTCACATGATGTAGATTTATATCACTCTAATGATTTTGTTTCTTGGACAGACTCTGCTAACCAGGAAATATTGCAGAATATTCTAGTATATTTACAGCATTTACCCCAAAAGCAGAGGAGCCAGCTAGCAGAATTATTCCGCAAATACAGGAGTATATGTGGGGATGTGCCTCAACGTTGCAGTGATGCTGAACACGACATTGAATTACAACCGGGTACACGACCAATTCGGCAACACTATTACACGACCAGCCTGGAAAAGCAGCAATGGATGAAGGAGGAAGTGTCGTATTTACTGAAGAATGGACTGGTTACTAGAAGCACATCAGCTTGGGCTTCACCATGTCTTTTAGTTCCAAAACCAAACGGTAAAGTAAGGTTATGCACTGACTTTCGCCAAATAAATAATGTTACTATCAAAGATAGCTATCCATTACCAAGGATTGATAACATTTTAGATGCCATTGGTGCTGCCAAATATTTATCACAGATCGATTTATTGCGTGAATATTATTAGATTCCACTTACAGATAGAGCAAAGCTAATATCTGCCTTCATAACCCCCTTTGGATTATTCCAATATGAGAGGCTTCCATTTGGTTTAACCAATGCACCTGCCACCTTCCAGCGCTTGGTGAATAGTGTAATTCAAGATCTTGATGGTACATATGTGTACATCGACGATATTGTTGTAACATCTGACACCTTGGATGAGCACATACATAGACTAAAAGCATTGTTTGGTCGTCTTCAGGAGTTTGGACTTACTATTCACCTAGCAAAATCTTCCTTTGGTAAAGGGAAGGTTAAGTATTTAGGTCACATCATAGGTAGTGGAGAAATTGTTCCTAAAGATGAAAATATTACTGCCATTGTAGAGTTCCCTGTCCCAAGAAATAGGAAAAGTCTTTTAAGATTTCTAGGCATGACCTCCTATTACAGGAAATTCTGTAAAAATTATAGTATAGTAGCCACTCCCTTGATTGACCTCACCAGCCCCAAAAATAAATTTTTATGGTCTTCTAACTGTCAACAAGCTTTTGATCAACTAAAGAATATACTTTGCTCTAATCCTGTCCTTATTGCTCCTGATCTTGTTCAACCTTTTATTATACAGATTGACGCCTGTGATACTGGCATTGGTGCCGTCTTGATGCAGAAGAACAGTGACACATGTTGCATCCTGTTAGCTACTATTCCTGCAAACTCAAAAAACACCAACGTTCCTATGCTACCGTGGAAAAGGAACTGCTGGCAATCATCCTAACCCTGCAGAAATATGAAATGTATTTCTCATCCAACATCCCAATCACTATCTTTACGGACCATAACCCACTAACCTTTCTCGGACGAGCGAGGTTAACAAATCAACGTATTTTCAGATGGTTTTTGTTTCTGCAAAACTTTGACCTAACCATCCACTACATCAAAGGAACTGAGAACTGCATTGCGGATGCCCTGTCTCGGACCCACATAGACTCCTGATAGTCTTCTGGAATACTCTTCATGACTTTTATAATGTCCTGATAGGCCATTTCTTCAACAGGGAGGAGTGTGATATTATGTATACCATGTCTCCGTTCTCTGTAATTATGTCACCTTTATATATTTATTCTTTTAGTGGTACTCCTTCTTACCACTAGGTTTGTAACACTTGTTTTCCTGTTTTGACCCTTTTGTATCCTTGCCTGTCTTATATTTTTCTTACTTTTCGTCATCCTTGTCGCTCATTTAGTTTACTTTGGCTTGTAATATTTTGAGGAGGGCAGAGTCGCTCTCAGGCTACCTTGACGACAACATATTTTGTATACACGGTTAGGACAATCTTCTTCCTATTGTTAATGTAAGTCAGTGTGTTTTCTTGTATTTTGTGTTTCGATGGTATATTTAATTCAGGTGTTTGTTTAATTGTTTGTCTGTGTGTTCGATCATTGCTTCATATATATGTGGGTTTAATTTGTGAATTGTCTTCTATAAACATAAATGTTAATGTAACTGCTGGTTGTTTCTATTATTAAACTGTTATATTTTGTGATCTGAGTTTAGCCCGTTCCTTCATTGATTGATACTTCTTAAATGTTCTTATTATAAGATGTAACAGGCTAGGCTAAGGCTTAGTTTATATATATATATATATATATATATATATATATATATATATTATATACATACATATACCAGGGCACTTCCCCCAATTTTGGGGGGTAGCTGACATCAACAAATGAAACAAAACAAAAAGGGGACCTCTACTCTACGTTCCTCCCAGCCTGACAAGGGACTAAACCGAGTTCAGCTGGTACTGCTAGGGTGCCACAGCCCACCCTCCCCCGTTATCCACCACAGATGAAGCTTCATTATGCTGAATCCCCTACTGCTGCTACCTCCGCGGTCATCTAAGGCACCGGAGGAAGCAGCAGGGCCTACCGGAACTGCGTCACAATCGCTCGCCATTCATTCCTATTTCTAGCACGCTCTCTTGCCTCTCTCACATCTATCCTCCTATCACCCAGAGCTTTCTTCACTCCATCCATCCACCCAAACCTTGGCC
>NC_090741.1:3184037-3191537 GCF_036898095.1 Palaemon carinicauda | reverse complement strand
ATTGTTTCCTTATTCCCTTTCCTCAGTTACCCTGATTTTCCAGGTAAGGCTGTAGATTAGCAAGTAATAATAATAATAATAATAATAATAATAATAATAATAATAATAATAATAATAATAGTAATAATAATAATAATAATAATAATAATAATAATAATAATAATAATAATAATAATAATAATATGATTCAACTGAAAATGAATAAAATTTGACAATTACAGAGCCCCTATCTTTTAAAACAAGGGAACATAGGTGGTGGGCTACCTTTAAAATCTGTACTCTTTGGGGGTAAACTTAATAGTTCCTACGGTATCAGGACAACTGCCCCCTGACAACTGCCCCCGGGACAACTGCCCTCGTAAAACCCCTGGACAATGGTGTAAAAAAATAAAAATACATAACTAATAAAACCAATGTTTTATTATTGTTAATAAAAAATACATGATTTTGAAATACGTTTTAAAAAGATAACATTATATACTAAAATTTGTACATAGATGGGTTGCAAAAATATTGAAAAGGGATTTAAATACTAGAATTTTAAATTGTGGGCTATGTATCTGAAAAATTTCAATACATCGCGGTTCTCAAATTCTTGCACAATGTTTACTATTCGTATGCTAGAATCCTGATAGCGTTTCCGCCTAGGAGGTACTGGATGCCCAGCAAGTATTTGATTAATTATGACGCTGGATAGTGCCTGTTCTCTCTTCATAAATAAGCTTCATTTTTCCACCTTCACTTTTGACGAACTCCATGATGGGTTATGTTGCTTCTTGTCTTTCTTTCGAAAATTAACTATAACTCGTACGACCGATTAAACACTGCATCTTTCTTACTTTTTTTTTCTTCTTTTTGTAAACATTTGTTTGACTATACAGAACTAGCCAATTGGCGATAGCTTTCGAAATTAGGAAATAACTACATAAATGGTAATAAATTTAGGAAATAGGTACAATTATTTCTTCAATGACCGATTATGTAATTAGGAAGAATATCTTCATAAATTGTTACTAAAAAGTAATTACGTAAATGGCAATATTGGGGGCAATTTTCCGGGGGGCAGTAGTCCTACGGGGGCAATTGTCCTGGGGGCAGTTGTCGGGGGGGGGGGGTCAACTGTCCTGGGGGCAGTTGTCTCGGGGGCAGTTGTCCTAGATCCAGTTCCTACATTACCTAAAATATATATATTTTTTTTGTTTACTGTCGAAAAGAAAAGGCAAAGGTTTATGTCTTTGGTAAAAAGCAGAGTAATAACAAAACTTGATGTTCCTCGTTCCGGTTTTTCTGAGGCTTAAATTAACTAATCTAGGTTTTTGGTACAGTGAAATTAAAACACTCTTGATGGACCTTGATGTTCATGGAAGTGTAAAGCAAAATGGCCTTTGTTTGTTTGTGAAGACCGTTAATTTCTTAACTCTTAAGTTTTCTGTTTTTTTTTTTTTTAAGTTAGAAAGAAGTTGTTCTTTTTATACTTGTCTAATTTGTAATGGTATTCCATTGGGTGAATGTGGTTTTTGTAGCTCTAGGACTGGTGAGTATCGATCAAATTCCATAACTCCTATATTATATAATGATATTGAATATCTTTTGGCAAAACTTCTTAATTGGTATGCTGAAGGTAACAATATTTCCTTTAGTATGAAATTTGGTTCATCCTAAAGCCTTGGAGCATGTGATGCTCTTACTATTTCAAGTTTTGTACAGAAATCCCTTGATTATAACCACGAAGTTCGTATGACTGACCTCGATTTAAGGGCTACCTTTGACTGTGTTAATCATGAGCCCCTTGTTTTCACTCTCAAACAATTGGGAGTAGGTGGGGATTTTCATCTATCGTTATTGAAATTATAAGTAAGAGATTGCGATGAGTTGTTGATAAGCAGCATAATGAGTAAAGGAATATGATATCTGGTATCCCTCGGGTTAGTGTTCTGGACCTATTACTGTTCGTACTATATACACATGATATGTTGTTTGTCCTAGAAAATAAGATGCTACTCTCTTTACATTAACCCTTTTACCCCCAGGCTCTTTGGAAATTTCCAATCCTTAACCCCCAACGGGTTATTTTTTTCCCAGCACATTTTGCAGTATATATTTCATAAATTGCTCTAACAGCCTTAATTTTTGTCATAGAGAGGTCAGGTTGGTCTCATTCTCTTGGAAAATGCCTGATTTTTTTTCAAAAATTTACCAAAAATATGAAAAAAAATCTTTTATAGCATTTTTTTGCAAGGACGTACCGGTACGTCCATGGGGGTAAAGGGATGGGTTTTGTGAAACGTACCAGTACGTCCTTTGGGGGTAACTCCACATAATTGTACATCTTTGATTGTTGCAACCTTTAATAGAGAGATAGCTTAAACGAGTTTTTGGTAAAAAATATGGGCCATGAAGAGAAACCCTAAACCCAATCAAAGTTTGTTTGCATGTAGGTCAAGACAGTGGCTCTGGAAATCCAGATCTCTTCATTGATAATGTTTCTTTAACTATATAGAACTCCTTTAAAATTTTAAGTGTCATTCATGATTGCAAATTCGGTTTTGAGAAATATGTCCGGTATTTTTCTTCTTCAATTGCACACAAAACTGGCTTATTTAGATTCTCGGTGATCGATCTATCCTGAAGAAATGTTTCAATTCTTTACGTATGCTGAATCATCCCAATTTGATTTATGAAAGAATGTGATCGAATAAATTTCTTATTCTTTGTCTTGAAATCCATGACTAGCACCGTCATTCACTCAATTTCCGTATACTTGTAGCAATTTTTTTTTTCATAATTCTGAACATCCTTTCCACTCAGATCCAAAAAGACTACTATCCTGTACTAAGTAATAGGTATGAGGTTAACTCTGCGTTGCCTTCTATATCATAAGTCTCAATGTTACACATTCTTCAAGATTTTGTTTGTCTAATAGGGCAGTTGAATCGATGGAACTTCAGGAGTTCATACTAGCAGATAATGTTTTCACGTTGAATAAGTTGACAAAGTCTTTCTTCAGAGTTTATATATGATAGATTTATTTCTAACGTAGTAACTGATCTTAAAATATTCAATCTTTTTCATTTATTACTTCTCGCATACAGCATTTTATTTCCTTATTTTCTTTTCTCCTCGGCTATTTTTCTTATTAGAGCCCTTGCACTCCTAGCATCCTGCTTCTCCAAACTAGGGATGTAGCTTACTTATTAATAATAATAATTATGATAATAATTATAATAATAATAATAATAATAACAATAATAATAATAATAATAATAGTAATAATAATAATAATAAAAACGATAACAATACTTATATTAATAATACATACATACACATATATATATATATATATATATATATATACAGTAGGCCCCCGCCATATGACATTAATCCGTTCCGGAGTTGGTATCGTATGGTGAAATTGTCGTATGGCGGGCAATAGAATAGTTAATGCGTGAAAAACCCCTGGTAAAAACATTGAAAATTAGAATGTAACAAAATACAATACAGTAGTATAGTAAGCACTGTCCTACAGTATACTTATATATAATATACATGTACAGTACTGTACAGTATATAATTGGATAGGTACGCTCCTCGGACACCCCTTTACTCGGTCGCGCAACCCCGACTCCGAAAAAAATTCAGAAAAAATTCAGTTATGCATCAATCTGTATTGTTTGACTTGCTAAAAATACTTCAAAGAATGCTAAAAACTACTGAAAATATAAATGATACCCATCTACAAAATAACAATTTATTGGTAATATATTAAAAATTTAAGTATACAAAAAAAAGACTTGACCTAAATATTCACAAAAAAAAAGAAATATACATATACACATGAATCCCTTTAGGGACACCTTCTTAGATGACAAAGCAACAGCGTGTAATTGCTGGAAATGAGTTGGACTCATAGAAGTCAAGATCTGAAATGAGAAAAAAAGGGTAACTTTTTTTGGCCAAAAAAATTTGTCCAAAATTCATGAATTTTTTTGGGTACCCAAATGAAATAGGAAGAGGCTAATTTTTTTATAGAATAAACTCATATTATTCTAGAACAGAAATATATAATAAAATGTGCACTAAGATGTAATTTATTGTTATATCAGGGGCGAAATCTAAACGTCATTTTTTGACGGCCTAGTTTCACAATGTAAATTTCTTATGAAAATCATTGTATCTCCTATAAAATATGATATTTATGCATTAAAATATACCAAAATATCACAAATTCTATACAGAACAAGAATATATAGACATATGCCAACTTACCTTTCGGGTATGTCAACAAAATGGCCGCAGACCGCAACAACTCTTACAGCCCAATCTACCACTTGAAATGAAGAATGGGGTTGCAAACTCCATATTATCATCAACATCTCTTTTTAACTCCATTAGAAGTGTGTTGATGACATCCATTCCGAGGGAATACTTCCTGCTGGCCATTATTGAAGATAAATTCAAAATAAATAGAAAAAAAATCAAATTTGCAAAAAATAAACAAATTCAGAAATTAGCATTTGAGGGAAAATGGACCTCATGGCAATATATGGCATCTAAGCCAAAACCAATGTCATGCAAGTGGTAGACACACCATCCATCCACACTTTCCAACTATAAAGAACCAAACAAGTATCAACACTGTTCGACAATTTATAATTATGTAATAACTTTGCTGTTTGATCACTTACCCCTATAAAGGTATATCAGGGTCGAGGTCGACCCCTGGGGGGGGGGGGGGTAAAAAAACGGGGAAGGAGGGAAGTTAGACGAAAATCAGTCCTAAAGCAGACAATGGCATGTAGAATAGTCACCCCTTGCAGGTCGATCACTTCCATATTCGAGACAGCTGATGATTTATGGGGAAAAAACAGGTTTTGAAAATGCTGTAGGTGTCGCATATGATCCATCATACCTTTCCAGGGTATAACATTATAAATAAAAATTATATACTGTACAGTACTGTAAAGGAAAAATTAAATCTTATTCACCTTTGGAGTGACATGACTTGAGCTGGTAGTGGGTGGTGGCAGAGGGGGGAGTAGACGGTAGATATAAAAACGTATCAATGTTATGTACACTTGATAATAAATTTATTCTTACTAATAAACACTTAAAATTAAAAATGTTTTTTTTATTATTTTTGTCTTTTTAATTTTTTTTATGATTTTGTTTTTTAGAACTTAAAAAATTACTCCATTTTAGCTTTTTTGATTGAATCACTATTATCGTCTTTTCTTTCTGACATTTCTCTTTTGGAAAAATATCTATCCAAAGAAGCCTGTTTCTGACGATTCCTCAACATATTCCTAAAATGACTCATACATTTATCACTAACACACTGCATAAGACGACTTGTGTGAAGTTTTTCTGGGTGTCTCTTTTCAATGAAACTCGTAAGGTTTTCATACCAACCGATAGCTTCCCTTATTTCTGACGATGTCGTTTCTTCAGTCTCCCTCCCGTCCTCGCCTCCACTAGAGCTGTGCTCTTCTTGAATGATTGTTAACTGCATTTCCTCTAACTTCTTTAAGTCTTCAGTCGTGAGCTCCTCCCTGTGCTCCTCGATAAGATTATGGACGTCAGCCTCATCGACATCAACATCACCCTCAGGGGCAGGATCATCAACGGCCTCGTCTTCGGTGGAGGGATCGAAACCTTCAAAGTCTTGTTCTGCTACAACAGCTGGCCCCAGTTTCTTCCATGAGGAGTTCAAGGTGCGCCGTGAAACCTCATTCCAAGCTGTGTCGATCATCTGCAGGCATTGAACGATGTCAAAATGCCCCCTCCAAAATTCACGGAAGGCGAGTTGAGTATTTTCAGTCACTTCGAAGCATCTTCTGAACAGATGCTTCGTGTAAAGCTTCTTGAAGTTAGCAATCACTTGGTGGTCCATATGGTGGAGGAAAGGGGTGGTGTTTGGTGGCAGATAAAGAACCTTAATGAAGGAGAAGTCAGGATGAATGATGTCCTCGAGGCCAGGAGGGTGAGCAGGGGCATTGTCCAGCACCAGGAGACATTTCAGAGGAAGATCGGTCTCTTCTAAATACTTCTTGACAGCAGGACCGAAGCAGACGTTTATCCACTCAATAAATATGGTCCTTGTTACCCAGGCCTTAACATCAGACTTCCAAAATACCAAGAGCCTCTCCTTCTTGATATTTTGTGCCTTGAAGGCACGAGGATTTTCTGAGTGGTATACCAGTAGGGGCTTAATTTTTAAGTCCCCACTGGCATTTGCACAAAATGCGAGCGTTAGTCTGTCCTTCATTGGTTTATAACCAGGAAGTTTCCTTTCTTCAACTGTGATATATGTACGGTGGGGCATTTTCGTCCAGAAAAGGCCAGTTTCATTGCAGTTAAAAACTTGTTGAGGAATGTAGCCTTCTCTGGAAATTACGTTCTCAAACTTCTTGAGGAATTCTTCTCCTGCTTTCTTGTCAGAACTGGCCACCTCTCCATGCCTGACGACTGAGTGAATACCAGTCCTCTTCCTAAACCAATCAAACCACCCATGAAAAGCCTTAAACTCTTGGGGGTCTTGCTGCGACGTTCCTTCACCTCCGCCGTCTCTCTGGGCTTGCACGAGATCGGCAAAGATGGCGCTCGCCTTGTGCGAAATTACCAATTGTGTGAGTGCATCACCAGCGATTTCCTTCTCTTTAATCCACAGAAGAAGGAGTCTCTCCATCTCATCGTTGATTGAGGTCCTTCCACTGGCAAGGACAGTCATGCCTTTAGAAGACTTACTTGCTTTAATGGCTTCCTTATTCTTAATAATTGTACCAATCTTAGATTGGTTACAGCAGTACGTATTTGCGAGGGTAAAAATGCGCATGCCTTCTTCATATTTCTTTATGATCTCCAGCTTTGTTTCCATAGTTATCATCTTCTTACTTCTGCCCCTAACATCACTAGCAATCTTGGGACCCATGGCTAACGAATTAAAGTTATAAATAAGCATTAAAATGCAAAAAAAATAACAATATCGCAAGCACTCACACAAGATCAAGTCTTTACGAAACGCAGACGAGATTCTGAACTGAGCGAGCATATGACAAAGAGAGAGAGAGGCAGCATCTCTCTCAAGTATATTTGGAGGATTTTCGGGTAATAGCTTATCAGCATCTTAGTGATGCTGTGACGCTGACCATTAGCAGACCAGCTTCTTAGTGACGTATGCAGTGATATAAGAGCGTGGTGGTGAGCTACTGGCTCACACGGTCGTACGCGTGAAAACCGCCAAATATGAGTTTCGGAACTCGATGCCGTAAAGTGGGGAAAATGTCATAACAAGGGGGACAAAAAAAAATTGAATTCCAAACCATAACGTGGAAAAAAACCTAAGCTGGGGACACCGTATGCTGTGGGTCTACTGTATATATATATATATATATATACATACGTGAAAAAAACCTAAGCTTAGGACAACGTATGCCGGGGGTCTACTGCATATATATATATATATATATATACATAATTATTTATATCTATCTATCTATCTAT
>NC_090741.1:3168692-3173692 GCF_036898095.1 Palaemon carinicauda | reverse complement strand
TAAAATTTATATAATGTGGATGATATGCGTAAAAGCATAAAGAAAAACAGTCAACAGAAAATATTGTTTCATCTACTAGGAAACAGATTTGCCACTTCAATAGAATTATTAATAATAATGATATAGTCTGTATACTGTTTACATACACTATCGTATAAAACGCTTGGCACAAGTGTCCGTATTATGCTATAGATTACCGACGTCAATGGAACAGTTGGTAAGGACACTTTCGTGGCCTATCACTCAGCGTGTGGTAACATACAGTGACTACACGCACACCCTCATAATTAATCGTCCCAAATTAATTACACTGTTACTCACAGACTTAAAACAGAAGGTTAAAGAATTCTACCTGCTGCTACCACAGATCTCATAAGTTGCTCCACTTGCTTCGCATAGTGCATAAAGAACGCCTTGGATGACTACCAGACGGTGTGCAAACAAGGATGTTCAAAGTCCATATAATCAAAGAAATTTTATGGAGGAGGCAACTTTCCTCGGATCATGACTAACGGGTGTGCTGTCTGGATCCGTTCTGCGAATAACACGGGTGAATTTCGCCCTTAGTTTTAGATAACTTTGAACCCATGGTTTCTCTTCTGAACAGCTAAACTCCCATAAAGTCTGAAGTTCTATGAAGATAGACCTTTAGGCACTCCACTGGACATAGAGATGCATCTTCCTCCAGAGGGCAGATTTGCTAGGGACCCCACCTGTTGGTGGGTAGCTTGTTCCTGGTAAGAAACGTTGGGTCTGGAAATAGATTCAGTTCTCCCTCCAAGAATTGGACGTGGCCTTCCTCTGTAGAGAGAGCCACTATTCACTAACTCTGGCCCCCAAGGCGAGTACAAACAGAAATATGACTTAAATTCAAAACCTTCTAAGCCCATTCCTCATTGTTCATTATTTATTCACAATGAGGAATCATATCTAATGACCAAGCAAGTGGTCTTTGGAAGCGCTGAAAGGCTAGTTCATTAAGAACGTCGTTAGAAAGGTCGACCTGTAAGGCATATGGTATCTGATTTGTCAAGGCAGGCTTGAACAATAGAATTGTGTAGGTTGCTAAACCTTGCTCATGAAGGAGAATGAAGTATGATAAATAGGAATCTGTCGGGATTTTTTTCAGTTTCTTCACCTTGACAAAGGATAGCTATTTCCTCCAAAAGTCTAAACCGACTTTTATACACCGAATCTTTTTCTCATCGTTAAGGAGAGAAAATCATGAGATGTAGGTTCCGTGTTTTCTGTGATGGAGCGAAGACAGTCGACTTCTGTACTCGCTGAGACAGGGATGGATTGGGTAGCGGAACGAATTTTAATCATAGTTCCAATGCCAGAGGGAACCACACGCTCTATGGCCGCTTGTGAGCCACTATTGCAGCTTTCTCTTTGAAGGATCTCAGCATATCGAGGACCTTCAAAAGGAGGTGTGCGGAGGGAACAGATAGATACAGGACCATCTGATCCAGCCTAGGGACATAGCGTCCACTGCCTCTGCTAACGGATCCTCGTAAGGGGACACGTAACGAACTATTTTCTTGTTGTCTTTCGTCGCAAAGAGGCCTATCTGCAGCTCTGGGACTTGACTCGAGATGAAGGAGAACAATCCTGCGTCAAGGGACCATTCTGACTCTATAGGTGTAAACCTAGATAGAGCGTCTGCTGTCACATTGCGGAACTCTTGAATGTGAACTGCTCACAGGTGCCATTTCTTCGCGTTTGATGCATATTTTTTCCAGCCTCCTGTTGCATCCTTAAGCTGTGCTCTTAGCACTGGATCTTTTATCGAAGCAAACTGTAGAGAACCCAGCACTCTCTCCTGTTCACGTCTCGATATCCGTTTGGATTTCAATAGTCTCTTGACAGACCCTGCTATTTCTTTCCTCTTCTTACTAGGAATGGAAAGCCGATTTGACTCCAAATTCCAGTGGATTCCCAACCACCGAAATTTTTGAGCTGGAGAAAGACGAGATTTTTTTATGTTGATCTTGAATCCCAGATGTTCCAGGAACTGGATCACTATCTTAGAAGCTTGCATGCATACTGTCCTGGATGCTGCCCACACCAGCCAGTCGTCCGAGTAGGCTACTACTTGGACCCCTCTTAGGCGTAACTGATGGATGGCTGCTATCGCGAGCTTCTTGAAAATCCTTGGGGCTATGTTTAGCCCAAAAGATATGGTTCTGAAGGCGTAAAGTTATCAAAGTAACTTGAAGCCTAGGTAGGGGGAGAGGTGACGAATAATTGGAACGTGCCAATAAGCGTCAAACAACTCTATAGACACAGCATATGCCCAGAATGATTCTGACTTGTTCTGAGTCCTCCTTTGGAACACAAAACAGCCTTCCTTGGAATTTGATGGACTTAGACTTTCGGATTACTCTTTTGACTAAGAGCTCTCGGACATATTCTTCCAGAGCGGGGGTTCAGTGTTGGAAGAATTGAGGAAATTGAGGTGGAGGACTGCACCAGCTCCAACCTAGTCCATTCTTATTTAGGCTGTGGGCCCAGAGATCGAAGGTCTAGGAGATCCATAAAAAGCTGTAATCTCCCTCCTACTGGAAGTATCTACTTCTGCTGTTGTGGACCTGAGGCCTTGCCTCCTTGACCGCGTCGTCCCCTGGATCCCCTTCCTCTTGAAGGGCGTCTAGAAGGACCTCTGGCTGTTCCTCTGGCTCTCGAATGAAAGGAAGAATTCTGCCTTTCGGAGGCTGGGTTAAGAACTGACGATAGTGTCGCCGTTTGTTGAGGTACGAGCTGGTACGTGGTTGGAGGTTGTGCCACCGTCTGAGGCACCGCGGTCACAGGAAGTTGTTGTTGATGTTGCTGTCGGTAGGTTTTAGCCGGCCGAAATGATGGTCTAGGCCTTTTGTCTACTAACTCTTTAACCACTTCATTGGGAAAGAGGTCTTTACCCCAAGTACGAGAGGAGATCAGTTTCCTCGGTTCGTGCCTCACCGCAGCCGAGGGGAACACGAACTCTCTATAGGCTCTCCTAGCTTTAATAAAGCTATAGAAATCCTTCGTAACTGTGGCCAGATGGGTTTTGGCCACAACCATGAACACGTCCTGGTTCTTGGGGTCACTTGCCATCGTTTCTAGTGTTGTTTGCAACGACATCAATGCCGCAAGTCTTTCCTTTGTCTTTTGCTCTCTACGCAAGAGGGCCTCCGACAGTTTTGGAAGCGCCTCACCGAACTGGCGTTCAGCAATATCAGCTTCTAGTTTCCCGAATGAGAAGGTAAGGTGTACGTCCTTCCAGTTTTCTTGGTCCAAGGGCAAGGTCAGAGATAACGGCTTGCACTCCTCCAAGGAGGGGCATGGTTTCCCTGCCTCCACCGCATTTAAGGCTGCCTTATATCCCTTTTCCAAGAAGGGAAAGGCTCTGGTAGGAGAGGCCACAAAGGAGGGAAGCTTTTACTCAAGGCGGGCACCTTTGAGTTAGTGAAGCCCCTCTCTTTCATCGAGCTTGATAGTAACGTCTGAGCTTTACTATGGTCAAAAACTATGACCTCCGGCTCCGTCTCCTCGTTTAAGGCTGGCTCCTTCCTAAGACGGACATAGCAGTACGGATAAAAGTCTTTGTTGGGCCAAAATTCCACTTCTTCCAGGGGATTGCTCCCAACTTTTCTTAGATCACGATCTCCCCAGTTGTCATTGGCATGTGCTCGGCATACCTTCAAGGATTGGTATTCGAGCACAAGGGAAGATCCTTTACGGATAGCTGCTTCTGGGGACCACTTGATGCTGCAAGTCTACGTAACTCCAGTTTCATTGCAGCTTCCTTTTCATCATTCTTCCTCTAAATTTGTTGGATCATCTCAACAATGGAAGAAAGTTTCCTTCCTAGTTCATCTTGGATTGCAGACGATGTAGATTGAACCGGTTCTGGGTCCGGAACCGACGTAACCGACACTTCGTCGATTTCTTGCTCTTCTACTTGAGGAGTCTGAAACAGCTCCTCCTCCTGACCTTCTCCTAGAAGGTCCTTCTCAGTAGAATCCGACACCTCCGACATCCTATCGTCCACTTGGATCTCTTGAAGGGCGGCTGAGACTTTAGAATCTACTGAATTCAGGGCAATTGGTATCTCCACTTGAGGCTGGGGGATGATTGCATCAGTTGATGCTTTAGGGAAAAGGTAGGCCCTCATTTTCTCATTTGGAAGGTTGGGACCTGAGGTGTTTTTCTGAAAACCCCTCACCCAGGATCGTAACATTTCCCTGGCAGCATCCCTTGACTCCGTTGACTTAGGGTCATCAAAAGCCTCGGTAATCAGGTTAGAACAAACTGTACAAACCTGAGCGTCCCAATAGCGGAGAACACCTCTGGAGGCTTTGCATGCTACGTGCTCCTGCAATAATGATGTCCACAAAAATTCTTACTGCGAACATTACAGAACACACTCCCACACTTCGGAGGGTCCTCCTGTAAAGAGAAGAAAAATCCATGAGTATCAAGTGAAGGTTTTTCACTTATGTTGAAACATTTAGCTTATATAGAAAAGCTATAAAAGAAAGAAGGAAAGACACATACTTGTATTTCCTGTTCAGTCAATTGCTGTAACCTCCCAAAATATGAAAACTAAGGTTAATTCTATTCTAGAATACTTTATGTAATTTCTTAAACGGAAATTTAATGTGTAGTTTTAATTTACGGGATTGAAAGAATACAGAAAGACCTCACTTTCTATATAAAGTACGGTCTCAACAAAAGGCTGTACAAGATAACATTAAGTATGATGAAGAAAATTAGTGTTATCACAAACTCTGTACAGCAGTTCCTACTAATGCAGTGTGTACTACACCATAAATATAGCAACTACTGTATATTGCATGTTATTGTGCCGGCCGGCAACTATCCCTTTATAGATCAAAGATATACTATCTTTAAGTAATAGGCTGCAGCCCACTGATTCGCGAATGTGTGCCGGCCGGCAATCATTGCCAGCCAGCGGCTGAAAACACTAAAACCCGACTGCCGGCCGCTAATCATAG
>NC_090741.1:3147501-3155001 GCF_036898095.1 Palaemon carinicauda | reverse complement strand
TCTGTCGATCGTATAGTTAGAGTTTCGGTGATTTAGGTAACCGAGATCTCGTCTAGCCTAGGTAACCTAACCTAGACCTTTTACTATACGTTCAGACCTCCCCGGTTACCCTCATGTATTGTTTTCATTCAATGGAGATTTAAGGGTAATCTCTTTCCCTCTGAGTGTAGCCTCAGGCTACAACCATAATAGCCGTGCCTTGAATTTTATTCAGACATGGCTAACTTATGGTTTTTCCTGCCTCTTCCCTTAACTGTTGGTTGTGGTATCCCAGCAGGTTTTGCGATTTAGTCAGAATTTAGTCTTATGTCAGTGACCTGCCGGCATGGCAAATGGGTTGTAGGATACCATCATTCCCCTGCCGGCTAGGCGGCCGGCAATGGAGGTTAGCCCTCATTAGCCGCACTCGGAGTTATGGTAGGATACCATCTTCTCCTTGCGACTAAAAGACTACTCCTGTGCCACAGTACTCTGGGCTGAAGAGTAATATTCTTTAGTCTAGGATAAGTGGCACTGGAACTCTGTTTCTTCATTGTTGAGAGGAGGCGGCAGTGCCGCCATCCCCTTAACTGTGTCGGCAATCTCTGGGAGGGAGAACTGAGTCTCTCCTGTTCCCTGGGATTCTGCCGATACCGAAACAGAGTTTTTTTTAACGGGTGGCAGGACTGACAATTTTGCCAGTTCTTTTCACACTCGTTACAGGACCCTGTTTCCTACTCTTCTGTCCACTTTTGATGGCTGAGCCATTGTCTTTCTTTAGGCCGGCATCTTGCAACCTTACCATTGCCGGTAGGTTGCCGGAGCCGGCCAGACTCCCTTTCTAGCCATGACTTTGGCTAACGGCAGGGAATACTGCCGTCAACCACATCTTCTGTCGGCAACTGCTTGCCCAGCCAGCAGCCAAGATGGCTGCCAGTAGCTGGCCGCTGCTGGCTGCCATGATGGCCGTGAGTGGGAAGTCCCTTTCTGTCCCCAAGGTTCTTCAGTCCTCCCTTGGACTGCTGCTACAGGTCTTGTTGCTGGGGTACTGCCGGCCAGGCTGGCAAAGATAGTGCTGACTCAGTTGGCAGCACGGTGACTGTACTGGTACTGCTGGAGGCTTGCCGGCCGGCAGTGTATCAGCGGTCCTTTGTCGGCAATAGTACTGTAGCTGCATGGAAGCCTGAATGGTACATTCTCCCCTTCTATTAGAACCTTCTTTCTGGAGAAAGGTAGTCAAATTAGACTTTTACATCCTTAATTACTGTATATATTCACAGTAAGGAGTAGCCCTTTTTCCATGCTATCTCTCTCTCTCTCTCTCTCTCTCTCTCTCTCTCTCTCTCTCTCTCTCTCTAGCTAGTATGCCGTGTATGCCGGCAAGACCTAGCTATGCCGGCTACATCCCGGCTGAACTACTGTATATATTATACAGGTAGCCAGTATATCTGCAGTATAGAATATACTGCAGATAGAAAAGTACCATATAGTTTATACTAGTAGTTATTTCCTATATATTTTGGATATCCAACACAGGCATTTGCTGAGCCCAAATCCTATATTGAATTAATATGATTTCTTCAATATCCTGATTAGAAATCAGTTTTAGTATTACCCTACAATATTAAACACTTCAAGCCAGGAATAATACACTCCTAACCCCTAAAGGGTAGAGCCTTTATCCTTGAGTCTCCCGGATCAGGAAATTTTATATTTTAATATAGTAGGAAGACTACAGCAAATGGGCTGAGTGGGATATACAAATATATGTCTTTCTTTTTCTTTAGTCCAGCTGGCTTCATGCTAGATGGACCGTACTCTCATATGCTACTAT
Organism: Palaemon carinicauda; assembly: GCF_036898095.1. NCBI lineage: Eukaryota > Metazoa > Arthropoda > Malacostraca > Decapoda > Palaemonidae > Palaemon > Palaemon carinicauda. Next base: position 3,153,188 of record NC_090741.1, on the reverse strand, counting down.
GAAAGCAGCATAATGACTAGACTACAATACATGATGTACAGTAGCCAGTAAATTGCAATATAGACTTACTGCAATTAGAAAACTACAGTACCATTAAACAGTTGTATTTTCGGACATACCATGAGTATCCTCGTACGAGCATTCCGCTGGTACCGCTCATATATTGAATGAATAGTTTTCTTCAATATTCTGATCGAGAATCAGTCATCCTGACCCCACAGTATTAACATTATTTTGGGACTGTGATTTGATACTTCTCTACCCCTAGGGGTAAGAGCCCATCTATATGGAGTTACTCAATAGAGGAACGTCCATGTAGTTAATACTGAGGGGAGGTAGCAGCATTTGCTCACAGGGGTACACAAGTATGTATCTCCTCTATCCCTTTATAGCTTACTATCCTAAGCTACTCTATTGTAAATGACATTTGCATGTTGATTGTCAAGTAGACAATACATTGTATACTCATTTGGTTTTCCTTTCTTTACAGGAGGAACACCAGATACCTTGTGCTGGAGTCCTCTGCAAGGCCAAGAGTAAGTATTTTTACAGTCATAATACTTACAGGTTTCATGCCCCCTGCAATATTATTTCCGGATCCCTATATTATTGGAACCCACACGTTTGCAATATATATTGGACATTAATGTCCAAAGGTTTTGAAAATCTTAAGTCTACGGAGACTAGGGATACAGCTCAATATAAATTACGCAACTGGGTGAGAGGCTTTCAAAAGATCTCTCCGGGACCTTTCCTTACTAATGATAGGATGCGTAAGCTACTATTTCCGGAAGCAAGTGAGGAAACAGTAGTGCTTCAGGAGCCAACTACATCCCCTGACGGCCAGAAAACCTTTGGGATTAAGGGCAAGAAGTGCCCTAGGGTAGAAGAGGAAAATGTTGAGTTGGAATTTCCTCCGCCTATGCCGGCTATAGAGCCATCGATGTCGACATCTTCGTCTTCTACCCCTCTATTGGATAATGTGGTACAATTATGTATCCAGCTGAAGAATCAAATAGAGAGCTTTCATAAACAAAACGAAAATCAGGAAGTAAAACGCAAGATAGAGCCCCGTAAAGCTTCTCTTGTCGCTTCCCAGGGGTCAGTCAAACGACCCATGAATCAAAACCTACCAACATACTCCATAACCAATCCCTGGAGGTTTGCGGAGCAAATGCCGATTTCAAATGGGAATCTCTACATCTCAGAGAAAATACGTGCTGTTCCTTTGGACAAAATTCAATTTTGGCCAAGGTTTGATGCTTTCCCTAATTGTTGGGTTTGACTGAAGTACAAACCAATGTCAAGAAAAGGAACGGAACCAAAGGAGGTCTTGATTCTCGACCATGATAAGACGCAGACTATCCTTTCAAGTAGTCTAAGAAAGTTGGGTTATTCAGAGTCGAAGATATTCTCACTGAATAACAGACACTCTTCCTTTCTTGCTCCTACTTCACTCTCATTCCCCATTATGGGGAAGGCATTTACTTCTGTTGCCAAAGCGGTAGAGGCGGGTAAGCCATGTCCCACACTCGATGAGTGCAAGCCTTTGTCACCAGCTTTTCCCGGACAGGAAAAGGATTGGAAGGAAGTCCATTTGACATTTTCAGTAGGAAAATTAGACAAGGACGTCGCAAGTCGACAATTCAAGGTATGTCTCCCTAAATGGTCTGAGTTGCTCTTGTGTAATGAACAGGAGTCAAAGGAGAGACTTGTGACATCCCTTTCTTTACAAAACTACATAGAGTTGTGTTCAACCTACGAAAGTACCCCAGACATGCTCATGGTAATAGCCAAAATGCATATGGCAAACTGGGTGGAGGACCTTTACGCCTTTATGAAGGCTAGGGAAGCTTGTAGAGAGTTTGTGTTCGCTGATGCAACAGTGAAACACAAAACAAGGAAGCTAATATCTTCCAACACCTGGGGTAAAGACCTTTTCCCAAACTAGGTCACTAAGGAAGTAATTAAGAACGCCACCATGGAGAACATAAGTCTTCCCCAAAAATGGGGCATTCCTTCATAGAGAAAATCTTCTGTGGTCGTGGGTCCCCAACCTAAAAAGAAGATCGAGAATGCTGGAAATATCAGGGCTGCTCAACAATATCCCACTATTCCAGTGACCATGGTGCTACAGGCAAATGGCCAAAAGTCTAAGCCTACTGACTAATCGAAGCATTAAGACGCTTCGGCTAGGCGGAACATTCCCTCAAGATCGCAGGACCTTCGATCCTTCGGTCCAAAGCCTATTCTAGATGAGCCATTGATGGGAAACAGAATTGTCCCTACCATCATTTCCTTACCTTCTCCTACAGTTCAAAACCCGCCTTGAGGAGTATATCTGAGAGCTATAGAGCATACAGATGGTAAGAAAACTATAGCTCATCGAGTTCCAGGGAAGGCTGTTTTGTGTTCACGAGAAGGACTCAAGATATAAATGAGTCATTCTGAGCTTATCGCCACTCAACAAGTTCATAAAGATCAGCAAGTTCTGAATGTTAATCCTTCTGAACATATGGACCTTGTTCCAATTAAGGGTGTTCGTAGTCTTGTTAGACCTGAAAGGTGTCCTTCGGAACCTTCCAGTCAACCACCCCCCTTCATCCTATCTACAATTCATGTTACAGAGAGTAACATTCATCCTAGGAAAGATCTGTGTCGGACTCACAGTCCTAAGTATCTTCAAAGGATTGACGAACTCAGTCACGTCAAAGTCAAGCCTAGAAAGAGTTCAGGTATTAATATACCTGATCGAGAGGCTGGAGTGGGCAGCACCCGAAGTGTCTGGCCAATGTGCATTCAAAGAGATGACCCGGTTCCCGGGACATCACGGATGCAAGATAAGCATCTAGAAGTCTCGACTTTCTCCGGCTCAGGGGTTTCGATGGTTAAAAAACCATCAAAGCCCTCAGTCATATCAACTCTCGTTTCCTTTGGGAATATAAAAGGAGCTCGCGAGGTCTGTTACTAGACTCAGGTAATCAGTCAGATTTCCAAAATGCCAACAGGAAAAAGCGCTAAACTTTCCCCAGTTCGCAATAGCGACAGACCTGGTGCTAAGGGCACACTGGGAAGATGCGTTAAGAGCTTGTTGAAAACACGCATCAAACGCTTGAAGAGATATAAAAAGACTGAGATCGATCCCTCTTTAATCGCTTCTCTAACTAGAATTAGAGCACGAAAGTCCCAAGACTCTGCTGGTCCTTTCATGGGTGGGGAAGCCCCTCCACACAGATCAGACTCCCTACGACTGGTCTGGGACACCGAAGCGATAATAAGACGTCACAATCGAACGTCTCATACAGTCTTGGTGAAGTTACCCATCCCTCTCTTAAAGGGATGGCACCTACCAGCAGTTCATTTACAACTGATCCACGATGTGACGGTGGATGCTCTATTTCGATCCAAACCGATAGAGTTGGAATAGTCCATGGATGCAGACATATTCCCTCCCAGATGGGAACAAGTCCCGGAACTGCAATTCGACCTCTTCATCACGAGCGTCTTCAAGAAACTACCTCGCTATATAGCCCCATACGAGGATCCTCTAGTGGGGCTGATAGACTAGATGAGGCTGGTCCTAGCTCTGATTCTAGGTATATTTCCGAAGGTTCAGAAATTAGCTTCCTTTGTTTTATCACAGAGAACCCAAACCCTTCATTTCATGATTTTCTCACTCTAGCAGTTAGAAAAAGGTTTGGAATCTCAGAAAGAATTCTTAGAAGAATACAACGCCAAGTCAACTAGAAGTCAATATGAGTCTTCCTGGAAAAAGTGGGTTGCATTTGTCAAAGCAAAAGGACCGAAAGAAATTTCAATGAACTTCTGTCTGTCCTTCTTTGTCCACCTTCATAGCCAAGGTCTGGCGGCCAATACGATAAATACATGCAAGTCAGCCTTGACTAGGCCTCTCCTATATGCCTTACAAGTGGATCTGGCGAATGAAATCTTTAATAAGATTCCAAAGGCATGTGCTAGGCTTAAGCCCGCAGTACCACCAAAGCCCATTTCTTGGTCTTTGGACAAGGTCTTACATTATGCCTCATCTGTGAACAATGAAGATTGTTCTCTTAAGCATCTAACCTAAAAGGTTATTTTTCTGTTTGCTATCGCCTCTGGGGCTAGAGTTAGTGAAATAGTGGCCCTATCCAGAGATGAGGGTCACATTCAGTTCACGGATGTGGGAGAACTGAATCTCTTCCCTGATCCATCCTTTCTCGCTAAAAACGAGCTACCCACTAAGAGGTGGAGTCCCTGGAGAATCTGCCCTCTGAAGGAAGATGTCTCTCTATATCCTGTAGAGTGTCTAAAGGTCTATCTTCGTAGAACTTCAGACTTCAGGGGAGGACAGCTCTTTAAAGGAGAAACTTTTGGATCAAATTTATCCCTAAAACAACTAAGGGCGAAGCTCACCTACTTTATTCATAGAGCGGATCCGGACAGTACTCCCGCATGTCATGATCCGAGAAAGATTGCTTCATCACTGAACTTCTTTCAGTATATGGACTTTGAGTGCCTTCGTTCATACACTGGATGGAAATCATCCAGAGTGTTTTACAAACACTATGCAAAACAAGTGCATAAACTGAAACACTTCGTAGTGGCGGCAGGTAGTGTATTAAAACCTGCCCCCTAATTACTGTGGTAAACAGGTAATGATTTGGGACCTCACATGTCCTCGCACATGTAACGGATGAGAATCATCCAGAGTGTTCTACAAACACTATGCTAGACAAATCCATGATCTGAAGCAATATGTGGTGACGCCAGGTAGAATATTTAACCTGCCGTCTAATTTTACGATGAACAATTAATTGACTGGACTGTCATTTAAAGGGAGAATACGTCATCTTTCTTAGGTGTGACTTCTTTTGATTAATTGTTACTATGATAACACTAGCTCTGTTCAAAATCCCAGGTGTGGAATTATACAGATAGCACTAGTGCCGGTGTACGAAGTACACATGCAGAGAGAAGTAACCAGTACAGGAATTATGAAGAAAAATTGTTTTATAATTTTTCTTCAGTCTGAGAGTGGCACTCATCATTTCTTACTTCAAGAAGGAAATATAGTCTATGTACTCGTTACAGGTATAATCCCATTGTCATACTACATTCGTTTTACTGAACATCTCTTTTAGTCATTTATTAGGAATAAATGTCTATTAGAATGTAGTGCGTCCACTTTCGCCAGACAATTGTATGTATACATGCCAGAGTACTTCAACTTACCAAAGTAAGTATCCCTCATATATTTGTATGCATCAAATAATAGATATAAGAGACACTGATGTTATTTTAGCAAAATATACAACTATGAGACTATATGTATATTCAGTGTGTACTTATGTTTGATCATACTATGTATGTTAACCTCAAGATCCCTTTTCTACTGTCTAGAATGACTCTTCCCTGTAGGAGGCAGGAAGCACTAACATTGGTTATGATTAGTGATTATGACAAATAACGGTATTGTCACTTGTCTCAGGTGGTCCCCATGACCATAGAAAAGGTTGCTATAAGGTTAAGGCACTGATAAAAATCCACAGATACACCAATGCTCTGGTATGCTTCCATCAGGACGACATGGCTTGAGCCGAAAAAACGGATTTTGAGCGAAGCGAAAAATCAATTTTTGGGTGAGATGGCCATGTCGTCCTGATGGACCCAAACATCTCTTCTAAAAG
>NC_090741.1:3125001-3135001 GCF_036898095.1 Palaemon carinicauda | reverse complement strand
GTCACTTAGATATTGATTCTTCTGTAATCATATAGTCTCACAGTCAGAACCTGCTCCTGTTATTGGAAAAATCCATTGTAAAACACCTTTTTTTGAAGATAATAGAGACTAGTTCACAGCTCAGAGAAGAGAACTACAGGTAAAAAAAAAATACCTGATAAATCTAATCCCGAGTAAATAGGAGTAAATAGAAAATGAGGAGGAAGAGCAAACGTTCAGGTTTACATAACTCGTATGGATTGTGCATCTATTGATAATCTAAGAAAGACAAAGCTGGAGGGCAAATCATTAGAAGTTTAAGGATATTGCTGTTAAAGGTCTTCTGGCTACTAGTGATGGAGTTAATTATATCTCATTTCATGTTTATTAACAAACAAATCTGGATAGGATATAGTAATATCATCCCAGACGGCTGGGGTTGAAATCAAAATGAAATAAATATCAATTCCTTACATGGTGGATAACAGACCTGCTTCTAATGCCTTACTAAATGTAATCAGATGTGAATGCAATAGATATTGGGATACTTTGAACATTACAAGTAAAATGAATGGGCAACTCTGCACACATTTTTATTTGAAGTATCTATATAACACTCTAATTACATATTAATAGATAAAAGGACTAAACAAATGATTGTAGGTTTTTTTTTTTTCTTACCCAGTCCCCAGACGTATAAACTTGAAATTTTCGTGATAGATGCAATATGACACAAAATATGCCTGAATATAAATTGAATATAATAGGATCAAGGTGAAGGTCACAGTGACCCAAAAGGTAGGAATCGATTTTTTACTGTAACTCCAATAAATACCATCCGATTTACTTTGAACCCCCAACCAAAATCATCATACTGTTCACATCGATAGATGGGTAATCAGTTTTATTTTGAGCAGATTTTTTGTATGTGTGTGTGTTTGTATATTTGTCTGTTTCTTTGTCGGAAACTTTACTGAAATTTTTCACATTAATGTCCTTTTTTCTTATTAGGTGTAAAAATTCAAACAATTAGGGAAAAAACTGGTTAGTATAAAATATCTCTATATATATCTTATTATTTACTATTTATTTATTTGTTGTTGAATTACTTAAATGACCGGACTGCCCCGCTGTCCAGGTTCACCCAGGATGTTTTTTTACATTAAGGAACATCCGGTGTAACTTCCTGGAAAATCACGGACCTTCTTGTACTGCGAAGGACTGTCAAGGAGGCCCTACCGATTTTTCCCAAGATCGTCCTGGATCAAGTTTTAGACGGTCCGGGGAAGATCCAGGACGTCGGTTTGACCTTATTGTAAGGCTGCCCATTCACTAGCGACTGAATCCAAAGACTATATGCTGAAGGAAGATAGGAAGGCTCAGGCTTTTAACACACAAATGAGTGTGCTATGAAAAGATGCCAGATACTCCCATGCGAAACGAATGGCTCCATCTCTTGAGCGAGCAACCAAACATTCAGAGCGGTAATGCTTATGGGTATATAGGATGGAATTCGATTGTAAATTTTGCGACATATTTGTTCATAATTTGCATTACTATGTCAGTATATCTAACTCATATATTCATGATATTCTTAAATTTCAGGTAACTAAATTGCAAATTATGTTTCTCACTCTATTTATCAGAAATTCAATAGCTATATCTCTTATGATTTAGTTAATTTTCTTGCAAATTTAAGTATTGTACAGTATATTACAACCATTTTTAAATGTTCTATACAATACCACATTCGAATAAATTGAAACATACTGTATATCTGTTTTGTTAAACTTAGCCACAAATGCTTATGTGTAGGCATACATTTAATTACAGTTTGTAGGCCACTGTGAGATGGAGAGACATTAGGTGTATAAAAACACAATTGTATTTTATTTTTTATTGAAATGGAAAAGCATAATACACTCATGTATAGTTTAGTATTATAAACTAATAAATGTACAATCAAAAGGATCAAAATAACACAAAATTGTATCACACACAAAAATAATCAAAAGGGGGTTGGAAATAGAAATAAGGTAGCATACAAGCCAACAAAAAATGAAAAACAAAAGAGATTTACTGTAGATGCCTTGCCTTAATCTTACATCCTATATCAGTGGGGCTTACTCATTAGCAGCACATACTGCATGTATTATACTGTTCGTACTTACCATTCTTTGTCCTTAGGGAACCTGTGAAATACCAAATGAGGATCGGTTTCTTTTTGTTTATGGCACACAACACACTTGTGTGACTTCTTTACTGTCGTTTGAGCCAACTGTACAGTCAAATTCTGAATATAAACAAACAGGCGACAAACGATGTATACCTACAACGCCATCTGAAATCGGAGCAACCAACTATTGTGTTCAGTTTGGAGTTGCCAACTAGCGTATTAACATTCTATTTTGAGCCTTCCTATCTTCCTTCAATATATAGTCTTTGACTGAATCTGTGAGATTAGATCAAAGTGGCCGGAGTTTCAGCGTATCGTTGTGTGAGTGTTCATTTTGACCCTCCAATGTGGTTGTATGGTCTAATTGCTACAATCGATTGTTCGTTCAGATCTAAAGGAGGCCATTTACAGACAGATGTAGTTTGCCCCGACTGGACCTGCTTGTTTGTGGCTGGTCGAGTCCAACTGGTTAGTCTCTATATCAGAATCCTCATTATTTTGTTTCTTTTGAGTGAAAAAATAGTAGTGGAGACATAATGTCTGAGATTTGGGTGGACAAAGTTATTTTCTTTCTTTTTTTTTGGGGGGGGGGGCGGCGAATTTGTTGAGATTTATAAGTGTCACCCATTCCTAAGGAATGTAAAAAGCAAAATGCATTCAGATAGACGCTAAAAGACAAGGCTTACGAAGTTCTGAGAGAAAAACTTAAAGAAAAGTGTCCAGAAGCAAATAATGACACGGTGACTAAAAAAGCTCAACAATATGCGCACTATGTTTCGAAAGAAACTAAAAAAAGTTGAAGCCTCCAAGAAATCTGGCAGAGGAACTGATGAGCTGTATGAACCAACTCTATGGTATTATGATATTCTATCATTTATAAAAGAATCAGAATCACTATTTACTTCTGTGCCTAATGTGCAGGAGGTAAGGGAAACTAATATATATTGCATTATTGTATTTCATGATATAAACATATTAACTTTAACCATGTAATATATAATAATCCCGTATATATGTGAAACTAATTTTTTTAAGGCAACCCATATGCACAAAGCTATTTTGAAATATCTAATATTTAGCATTCATAACCCATAAAACAGCAATCATTATAATGTTCAGATACCAAAAATATTTCAAAACCACTCTAATTGCCAGTGTACTGCAACTTAACCATTGAAATAATTCATAAACATTTCTCGAACTTTCTTTGTATCTCTGGTGTCATGTCCATTTACGTCAGGTAATAATGGTTCATGATAATCAGAGGGCAAATCCATCGACATATCTGGAATTTTAGGATGACGCTGAAGATAATTGTGCAACAAACAACATGACATTATAACATTACAATCATCTCCGTGTTTTCTAATTTTAAATTAATTGGAGCTTTCAGTCTTCCGAATGCACACTCTAATATTCGGCGAGCTCTGCAGAGTCCAGAGTTGAATATCCTTTTCTGTTCATTCAGATCGTTTTGAGCGTAAGGATTTAAAAAAAAAAAATCATTGGAAAGGTTTCATATCCTATGAAAACAAAAGGTAAAGGTTGTGATGAGGATGATGGAGAGGCAGCATGGGATATTGAAAGACTACCTTCGGATAATTCTTAACCAAATGTTGTGTTTTCAATAACATTTCCATCAGATATTCTGCCATTCGTTCCAAAATCACATATGATAAATTCGCCTTTTGAATTTACGACTGCCATTAAATATTAGGTTATGAAACCCTTTATAATTTATAAGAATAGGAGCCTGCATCTTTTGGTGGAGTGATTGCAACATGTGTACCATGTTATTGAATAGAATGATGCTATTATATTTGTGTAATAAAGTACAAAAAATTTGTTTACCTTTATACCTCTCCTCTGGAGAGGTAGGTGTCATTGGGAAGTATGGCGTACCAGGTGAAAATGAGAGTGGTGAGAGACTGGTAGATATGTGTGTTGAACAAGAGATGGTAATAAGTGCTAGCTTTTTTAAAAAGAAAGATAAAAGTAAGAATACATGGGTAAGAGTGGCAAATGGAAGAGTATTAGAAAGGGCATTAATGGATTATGTGTTGATAACTAAAAGAATGTTTGGAAGATTGGAAGACGTGCACGTGTTTATGGGTATGGCTAACGGTATGTCTGATAAATTTTTGGTGGAAGGAAAATTAGTTGTAGCAAAAGAGTGGAGGAATAGAGTAGGTGGATGTAAAAGGGAGCTAGTGAGGGTTGAAGAGCTAATAAAACCGGTGGTAAAAAGTAAATATCAGGAAAGGTTGAAAATGGCATATGACAAGGTGAGAGTAAGAGAAACTGGTAATTTATAGGAGGAGTGGAAGTTAGCAAAAGAAAATTTTGTTAGGATTGCAAGTGATGTATGTGGCAAGAAGGTTGTTGGAGGCAGCATGAGGAAGGGTAGTGAATGGTGGAATGAAGGAGTGAAGGTAAAAGTGGAAGAGAAAAAGAGGGTTTTTGAAGAATGGCTGCAGAGTAATAGTATAGAGAAGTATGAAAAATATAGAGAGAAAAATGTGGAAGTAAAGCACAAGGAACGTGAGGCAAAGAGGGCAGCTGACCTGAGGTGGGGTCAGGGACTGGGTCAGTCATATGAAGAGAATAAGAAGAAGTTTTGGAAAGAAGTGAAGAGAGTAAGGAAGGCTGGCGCAAGAATTGAAGAGACAGTGAAAGATGGAAATGGAAGGTTGTTAAAAGGAGAAGAGGCAAGGAAAAGGTGGGCGGAATATTTTGAAAGTTTGCTGAATGTTGAAGATAATAGGGAGGCAGATATAATTGCTGTTCCAGGTGTTGAGGTGCCAGAGATGGGAGATGAGAATGAGAGAGAGATTACAATAGAGGAAGTGAGGAGAGCACTAGATGAAATGAGAGTAGGAAAAGCATCTGGTATGGATGGTGTGAAAGCTGAGAGGTTGAAGGAAGGGGGTGTGACTGTACTTGAATGGTTGGTGAGATTGTTTAATATGTGTTTTGTGTTGTCAATGGTACCAGTAGATTGGGTCTGTGCATGTATTGTACCGCTATATAAGGGTAAGGGAGATGTGCATGAGTGTTGTAATTCAAGAGGTATTAGTTTGTTGAGTGTAGTTGGAAAAATGTATAGTAGAGTACTGATTAATAGGATTAAGGATAAAACAGAGAATGCAATCTTGGAAGTACAGGGTGGTTTTAGAAGAGGTAGGGGTTGTATGAATCAGATTTTTTACAGTTAGGCAGATATGCGAGAAATATTTAGCAAAAGGTAAGGAGGTGTATGTTGCGTTTATGGAACTGGAGAAAGCATTTGATAGAGTTGATAGGGAAGCAATGTGGAATGTGATGAGGTTATATGGAGTTGGTGGAAGGTTGTTGCAAGCAGTGAAAAGTTTCTACAAAGGTAGTAAAGCATGTGTTAGAATAGGAAATGAAGTGAGTGATTGGTTTCCGGTGAGAGTGGGGCTGAGACAGGGATGCATGATGTCGCCGTGGTTGTTTAACTTGTATGTTGATGGAGTGGTGAGAGAGGTGAATGCTCGAGTGCTTGGACGAGGATTAAAACTGGTAGGCGAGAATGATCATGAATGGGAGGTAAATCAGTTGTTGTTTGTGGATGATACTGTACTGGTAGCAGACACAGAAGAGAAGCTTGACCGACTAGTGATAGAATTTGGAAGGGTGTGTGAGAGAAGGAAGTTGAGAGTTAATGTGGGTAAGAGTAAGGTTATGAGATGTACGAGAAGGGAAGGTGGTGCAAGGTTGAATATCACGTTAAATGGAGAGTTGCTTGAGGAGGTGGATCAGTTTAAGTACTTGGGGTCTGTTGTTGCAGCAAATGGTGGAGTGGAAGCAGATGTACGTCAGAGAGTGAATGAAAGTTGCAAAGTGTTGGGGGCAGTTAAGGGAGTAGTAAAAAATAGAGGGTTGGGCATGAATGTAAAGAGAGTTCTATATGAGGAAGTGATTGTACCAACTGTGATGTATGGATCGCAGTTGTGGGGAATGAAAGTGATGGAGAGACAGAAATTGATAGATAGGGTTAGGAATTGAGTGGTGAGGGTGAGAACGGGTGTAAGAAATGAGTTAGCGGCTAGAGTGGATATGAATGTGTTGAGGTGGTTTGGCCATGTTGAGAGAATGGAAAATGGCTGTCTGCTAAAGAAGGTGATGAATGCAAGAGTTGATGGGAGAAGTGCAAGAGGAAGGCCAAGGTTTGGGTGGATGGATGGTGTGAAGAAAGCTCTGGGTGATAGGAGGATAGATGTGAGAGAGGCAAGAGAGCGTGCTAGAAATAGGAATGAATGGCGAGCAATTGTGACCCAGTTCCGGTAGGCCCTGCTGCTTCCTCCGGTGCCTTAGATGACCGCGGAAGTAGCAGCAGTAGGGGATTCCGCTTTATGAAGCTTCATCTGTGGTGGATAATGTGGGAGGTTGGGCTGTGGCACCCTAGCAGTACCAGCTGAACTCGGCTGAGTCCCTGGTTAGGCTGAAGGAACGTAGAGAGTAGAGGTCCCCTTTTTTGTTTTGTTTCATTGTTGATGTCGGCTACCCCCCAAAATTGGGGGAAGTCCCATTGGTATATGTATGATGTATGTATATATTCCCCCTTTAGTAAGGCCATATGGCTTGACAGGTTTCTGGAATTATTTGACCTAACCGTTGAGGAAATATTGCCCCATTGTATTCAAAATCTTCATATGATCGTCCTGTTGCTGAATATCGTAATGCAGCCGAAATTCTTTAATGGGGTGTTATTGCCATCCTCGTGCACGTGTCTTGCCTATGTATAAAAGGTGCTACTGTATCAAGTAATTCATGATTAGTGTTCATGTTCATTCGAAGATAATTAGACCAATCATCAGGGTACAGTTTCAACTCCTCCGGGAAATTCAAATGAGAAAAAAACCTTTTATCTAGCCATCCTTTAGTCCAAAATCTCTTCTTGTCTGCTCTTTTTCTTAAGTCACATATTTACATGCCAAAAAAACAATAGCATAAAGGTCATTATCATGGAGCGGTTCTGCCATAGGTGTTAACTGCTCTACTGCTGAGACTGAAATGACACGTTTTTGAAGATCTGATCGTAGCGTGAGTGCTCACTTGTACAATGGGTAGGCTCCACGTTGGGCCACCCTGAATGGGTGCCAATTGTAAAAAATATTTCCCAAAAATACACTAATCAAGACACGCTAATGAAATTTTCAGGCATTATTAGCACTATAATAAGGCATATCCTCTGTAAGTTTTATCATCCTACAGGGAAAATAAAGGATTTTATGAATAAAAATTTGAAAATCGGATCTAGCGACTTAAAGTTATTTGGTGACCAGTGAGAAACTACTGTCTTGAATTGAAATTTGCTCAGTTATTATGTTTGTTTATCCACCTGGAACAAGCACACAAAGTTTTATCAAAATCGAACAGTAAATAAGCACACAGCCAAAAAAAACGAGCAATAACTTTAGTGAAAGCCCGGCTGGTGATGGAGTGATACCTAGAAATAAATATTCACCAAAAATTAAAATCTCGATTTAGGGAAAAAACCTTCTGTTATTTTGTAGGTATTATGTCACTTGATGGCCTAAAACATCTAAATATTATATTACTTAAGGCATAAGAGCAGGACAAGCAAAGAAATACACCCCTCTCCCGAAAAAGAAAAAACGAGAAATTACGATTTTTGTCTGATGACAAAAATATTGGATATAAAATCATAGTCACCCCTGAGCCCATTTTCTTTGATGCCACTGATATGAGAAAACGACTTTGAACAGTTTTTAAGGGGTAAACTATAAAAATTAGAAAATTACTAATGATATTTCTTATTTTTACTATTAACATAAGGGGGGCGTTTATGACCATGGGGGGCATTATAGAGGCTGGAGATGAATTCTACACATATCATGGCCTTCTGATAGGCAAAAGGAAGACTTAATAAAGAAAAAAAATTGGCAAAAATCACCCTTGTAACATGGAGGCTACCCTTTTTAATTAAAAGCTCCGCCCACTACAATCTAATTTCTCAATCAAGTCGCTAGTGAATGGGCAGCCTAACAGCGAAAAGAATCTTTAACCTAAAAATCTTAATTTCGAGCGATGTAATTATTTATTGGTCAGTTGGTTTGGAATTTTGTCCATGTCGTGATTGAAAAAATTCACTTTATCTTATATTTTTTTTATCTTGAATAATATTGATATATATTTAGAATAAGAAAAAAAAAACTTATTTGAAAGTGTGCATAATGTATATTATGAACGCAACCAGAGCAACATCTAAATGGTTTTTGGGTCAGATATAATAGGCGTGCTAATGACTGGCCAAAAAAAAAAGAAACATATGTGACAGACGAAAAGTCTATTAATTTTATTTTAGGAAACAAACTAAGAAATCTTATGAAAATAATCGTAGATAACTAGTCCTATTCAAAGAAAGAAAATCATAAGTTCATTGCATCTTGCTATTAAGACCATGGTGTTTTACCATCTCGTTTATTGCTACGTCCTTTCACAAAGAATGAAGAGAAATTACACGTTTAAAAAGTTTCCAAGATTTTATTAAAAGTGTCTGGAGAGGTATAGACAAATATCAAAGAAAAATGAATTTCCTTTCCAAGCGATATCTCCTCTCCACTACCTAATTTCCCGACAAGAGAGCAAATAATGAAGAACAGATTTTTATGAAAGATTTCCGTCTCCAAGTAGTTTACAAAATATATTTAACTTGAGCAAACATTCATTCTTAACATTTGCCATATATATGATATTTTTTTTTGGGGGGGGGAGCGGGGGGGGGGGGGGCGGGGCTTTATACATAGTTCAACATGTATCTATGTTAACAGTTTTTACTGATTATTGGTAACTCGCCCAAAAGATTTCTATTCTCTTTTACTAGAGGAAAATTGTATTTCCACTTTTGTACTTCTTCCCTTTTCTAAGTTTGGTTTTACTATTATTAGTGCAATCTAGGCATCCTGCAAGTATTTTTTCCATTGATATTTCGATCCTTCGATCCACCCAATAAAATCATCCTAGTTTAATATTTCCTCTCTTCCATATTTATTCAATTTCTACAACTTTTTAGAATCCTGCTCGACCGGAATTCACTAACCTTCCATCCTACCAATCTATTGCCGCAGGATATAAAGGTTTACAGGCCGCTCATGAAAGGCAGAGGCAAGTGACAGTGACATTGCCCTATCAAGCAAGACAATGTCCTGAACTAGAGACTGACCATATTTACATATGGTCAGCGCTCAAGCCCCCACTCCATTCAAGCTAGGAGCAAGGAGAGGAAGGCAATGGCTGCTAATGACTCACCAGATAGCCCAATAGGCTCCCCTCAACCCCCACCCTTTCTTAGCTCACAAGGACGGTGAGGTTGCTGTGACTAAATGAACTAAAAAGTTCGAGCTGGTCTCGAACCCCAGTCTGGCAATCACCAGACAAGGTCGCTACCACCAGGCAACTACAACCCTCGATTATTTTTCCTTTTCTTTCCAGTTTGTGTATGTTATGAATATAAAATCTCTTAATATTCTCAGATGAAAATTTTGTAGAAGAAATTATCTTTTTATAAGAAGATATATGCAAAGGAAACACTGCTGGGAAACTCTTCATCCGGTTTGAAGAAGATTCCAACTGTGGGTAATACCATTAGTAAATCTTCTAGATTACCAATCATAATTTATGGTGAAGTTTTCCTTGGTCTTTATTCCTTTTAAGTTCACATCTCTCTGATGGTTGTCCTTTTTATGGTTTGCCACTCCTCTTACCTTTTTCTGCTCCTGTTTGATTAACATAACAAAGCCGTTTAACTCCAAACGTAGCTCTGTAAATACTGTATAGGTCTCCAGAACTAGAAGTGAT
>NC_090741.1:3107501-3110001 GCF_036898095.1 Palaemon carinicauda | reverse complement strand
CTCCTCTTCAACAAAAGACGGGCATAAGCGATGCTCTGCCGCTCACCAGCTGCTCCATCACCTCTCTCTCTCCCTCTCCCTCTCTCTCTCTCTCTCTCTCTCTCTCTCTCAACAGAAAACGCGACTGGGTGACGTCCTCTCTCTCTCTCTCTCTCTCTCTCTCTCTCTCTCTCTCTAAGTGCGCTGAAAATCAGCTGTTCCATCATTGGCATCTAGCACAGGGTATATTGCTGACACATTCCGATCATCTGAACTCAACTCATTTTCTGGTATGATCTTAACGATGGAAGCGTGAACCTCGTATATATTACTTCTAGCTATACTCTTCACAGTTATTTTATCATGGTTAATATGAATTACCCTGCACGGACTAATAAAAGCTGATTCGAACTTATGCTCTCCACCCTGAAGCCGTTTTATATACACACGATCCCCTATCTGAATTTCGTGTGATTTTGTTTTAAATCTCCTGTTGTAACTACGAACGTTCCTCTCTTGGGCTATCTTCAAAAATTTATTTGTAACTTCAAAAGCCCTCTTATTTACTTTGGCAACATAGGTACGAAAATCTTCTACATTATACAGAGGCAGTTTCTCTTTCTTCGTGAAAACTTCATACGGTAAATTTGGATCTTGACCAAAACTAAGTAATACGGCGTATCTCCAACACTCTCATTATATCCTGTGTTTAAAGCAAATTGAGCTCAAAACCTTAAAATTACGTCCTGATCTTATGCACAAAACAAGCATTATGATACAAAAAAAAAAAAAAAAAAAAAAAAACAATCTCTTTTGCCTTTGAGACAAGTCACCGGAACTTACATAACTCTGAAGGGCAATTAGCTAACCTCTTATCAGGTCTCTAAACAAAGCCATCAAAATACTAGGCTTTACCTCGTGGATTTACTAAATCACTTAATTAAAATCAAACCCCCGTTATACGTCATACCTTGGCATCAAAAATAAGTAATCAACTTAAGAATTCATTATATGAGTCAGAGTGTATTGCTTGAGTAAGTTATTCTTCAAACCACAGGTTAGCCTATCAAGTCTTGCAACTCTAGACCTACTGTTATAACTATCGTGTCTCCAATATCTGATGTTAAAGTCGTTCCGCTCATTTACATTACTCTTTGCCACGAACAAATAAAAATTTACAGCATCTTGTTCGCCATTTCTCAAACTTTTCACATTACTTATTTTGTTCTTGCGAGTTAACTAAAGCTGACAAACACACACACACAAAAAAAAAACTCAAAATCTCATCTGTATAACATGTTGTCGAACATTACTTAAAAACAATCAATTTGTGTCTACTTGTCACGATTTTTCCAAAACACATAACCCTCTAAAGAGTTAGAAAAAAAAAAAGACTTAAATCTGACCTTTAAGCAATAGAAATTACAATACTTGTCAAAATCTTAGGTTTCCTCTCAACACACACAGCAAAAACTCACTCAAGGCGTGCTCTATAACAGTGGCGGTGACATCATAATGCTTACTCAGGGAACTCACACTACATCGCATTCGTTTCACTCATCTTCATTCATGTCAGCTGACTTTAATCGGGATCCCTTTAAACCGAAAATGCATTCACTCTCCCTGATAAACAGTTTGACATTACTTGTCCAAAACAATTTGCTAACAATGCTCGGTGTCATCAATCAGACCGAACACTTAACAAACAAATCACTTATGACACACTGTAACCAAAAGAAACCAAAGGCAAAATTTTTAAATCTCCTACGTGACATTACCAATTACTTAACAACTGTTAATGACTGAACTCGCTTCGGAGATTACGTTAACAACTCGTCTAAAAAATCAAGATAATCGCAGGCGAAAACTGGCAAACAACAGCTTACTCTTTCTTTCAAAACATTTCACAATGAACTAAGTACGCTATTAACCGACAACACGGAATACGACGTAAGAACAGATATTGTGACACTAATTTTCCAAATACCAATGTACCTAATTTACATCTTCTTTCTCCATAATCTTATTAAGTACATACTCAAAAGGGGTATTACAAAACACTTCATAACTTACGTCTTAACTCCGAACTTTCAAACGTTCTACATTTCCTCTCTGAAACTAAACTACTTGTTATTGTTAACACAAAGTTATACCAGCATGTGACTTGCCTTCTTTTTCAAAAATCCAAAAATCACTTTTAACATCCCTGACCCCAAAGGTCACAAAAAAAACTCAAAATACAATAAGTCGAAGAAACTATGCAATGAATACTTATAGTTCATGCAGCACGAAATACAATTTCTCTTTTGACACAGCAACAAATCAACTTAATTTTCTTCTTTTACCAACAGAGATTCAAATCTTTACTCGAAGCTTTAACAATGAAAACAGTTTACTCGTCTAGTTACTTTCTTCAATTAAACTAGTGTCTTTCATCCAAATTTAATACTACGCAAAGAAAACGGGATGATAGCTTCGTTACTCTACAAAATCTCAAAACACCTTAGTTAACCACAAAAAC
>NC_090741.1:3097501-3102501 GCF_036898095.1 Palaemon carinicauda | reverse complement strand
AGGAAAAGTGACTAAAATTTAAGAGGTACATTTCTGACGGATCTGTGTTTGTTGGTAACAATAAAAAAACAAAGGTTTGTTTAAAGGTATTACGGGACTCTGGAGCAGCACAGTCCTCTCATATTAAAAACTGCTGTTCCAAAGGATTTTGTATTTTCTAATGATGAATTTGTGGTGTTGGGTGGTTTCCCGAACTCTATTACGTCTTGTCCTTTAGAGAAGTTTAATATTCAAACCAAGTATTTTAAAGGGACTGCTAAACTGGCTGTGGTAGACAGTTTGCCAGTTCCCGGAATTCACCTTCTTTTAGGGAATGATTTGGCTGAAGGTGAAGGTACAATTGATAATATATGTCCATTTTGACTCTTCTGAATGTGACTTGTGAAGGCGATGAGATTGAAACTAATTTTTATAAGCCTGTTTCTGTAGTAACTCGGTCTAGAGCTCGGGAGATGGATCTCGAGGATGTTGACTTAGATTTATATCAAGTAGACAGACAAATGACTGACATGAGGACTGGTTGTAGTAATAAGAAAACTCGTTAATTTGGATGACGTAAACTGGGATGCTAAGGCGTTCAAAATGGCACAGAGTAAAGAGTTTTCTAAATTAGAACTCGGCAATCCCGAGGATTTGGTGAAACCAGTATTCGTAAAAGAGAAAGGTTTGCTCTACAGTTGAGTAGGTCGGCTAATGCACCTGCCATCAGGTAGAATCGTGCAGACAATTGGTTGTTCCGGAAAGGTACCGAAATAAATTGATGTATTTAGCACATGAAAATGATTTATCGGGGACATTTTGGTGTTAGGAAAACCTTTCAAAAGGTTGCTGAACATTTCTTTTGGCCTGGGATGCGTAAGGACATTAAGAGACACGTATTATCTTGTGATGTGTGCCAGTTGGTGGTGAAACCTAACCAGAAAATACCCAAGGCTCCTTTAATTCCTATACCCTCCGTGGGCGAACCCTTTCGGGAAGTGATAATTGACGTAGTGGGTCCCCTGCCGCGGACGCGCGGTGGGAATGAATATATATTGTCTATGGTTGATAGAATGTCTCGCTTCCCTGAGGCTATCCAATTGAGGAGTATACGGTCCGAAAAGGTGTTGAAGTGTTGGTTGGTTTCTTTACCCGATTTGGTTTTCCTAAGGTAATTCAGAGTGACTGTGGCACTAATTTCACGAGTAGGGTATTTTGAAAAGAAAATGAACGAGTTTGGTATTAAACATGTGAAGTCTGCACCGTATCACCCGAAAGCCAAGGCCAGGTGGAAAGGTTCCACCAAACCTTGAAGTCTGTGTTAAAAAAATTTTGTTTGAGACTGGGAGTGATTGGGATAAGGAATTACCTTATGCATTGTTTGCAATACGATCAATACCCAATGAGTCAATGGGTCTCTCTCCTTTCCAGCTTATTTTTGGTCACTGTGTTCGAGGCCCTTTGGATGTAGTGAGAGAACACTGGGAAGGAGAGACTCCCGAAGTTAATGTATTGGATTATTTTTCAGATTTGCAGGAGAAATTGCTTAGAGCACGGTCATTTGCTCAGGAACATTTGGCGAAAGCCCAGGCCTCGATGAAATCTAAGTATGACGTTAAAACACGAGATAGGGTTTTTAATGTAGGTGACAAGGTGTTGGTTTACTTCCTATGCCTGGCAATCCCTGAAAGCGGAATTCTCAGGTCCGTGGAAGGTTCTGAAGAAAATTAACAATGTAAATTACCTGATTGAAACTCCTGATAGGAGAAGAAAAACCCGTATTTGCCATGTTAATATGATAAAATCTTTTATTGACAGGTCTGTAGAAGAATCTGTAGTACCTATTTCTGTAGTTAATGTAGAAAATGAACAGTTCATGGCGATAAATTTGCTGTTAGCTCAAGTGGTTTGGAAAATAATTCTGATGTTTTAAATAATCTGAATACTAAATTTCAGCACTTAGATGCAGAAAAAGCTGCACCTCTATTAATTCAATTAATGAATACAAAGATCTCTTTCAGGATGCACCTGGTAGGACTCATATTTTGCAACACGACGTTGATGTTGGGGATGCTCAGCCTATTAAGCAATGTCCATATAGACTGAACCCCCTCAAGAGAGAAATAGTCAGTAAGGAAGTTAAATACATGCTTGACCATAACCTCATTAAACCGAGCTGCAGTCTTGGAGCTCCCGGTAGTTTTGGTTAGGAAGGAGGATGGTCAGCCTAGGATGTGTTTTGACTACCGCAAGATCAACTCTGTAACAAAAACGGACTCGTTCCCCTTGCCCAGGGTGGAAGACTGTATAGATAAAGTGGGATCTGCCCGTTATATAAGTAAATTTGACCTGTTAAAAGGATATTGGCAGGTCGGTCTTACACCCCGGGCAAGGAAAATATCAGCCTTTGTGACGGGTGACGGCCTCTATGAATGTGAATGCCGCCGCTACCTTCCAGAGGCTGATGAACTTTATTACATGTGAACTGGAGGGTTGTGTGGTATATATTGACGACCTTGTGATTTACAGTGATGATTGGGAAACTCATCTTAAGAGGATAAGAGCGCTGTTCGAGGTGCTGAGAAAGGCTGGTCTGGTGATAATTTAAAGAAGAGTGATTTTGCTCAAGCAAAAGTGGTTTATTTAGACATGAAATTGGCTTGGGTAAGATCGCTCCTAAGAGAGCGAATGTTGAGGCAGTTACAGCCTTCCCAGCTCCTCGAAACAAGAGAGGTATTCGTAGATTTTTGGGTCTAGTTGGTTATTATAGAAGTTTATTAAGAATTTTTCTGACCTTGCTAATCCCTTAACAAATTTGTTAAAGAAAGATGTAAAGTTTATGTGGAATAACGAGTGTCAGGATGCATTTGAAAAATTAAAAGGTACTTTAATAACCTATCCTTTGTTACGTTCTCCCGATTTTTCCTTGCCTTTTTGTTTGGCTACAGATGCCAGTGACACAGGTTTAGGTGCTGTCTTGTTGCAGGAAGGTGAAAATGGCACCTCGCATCCAGTCGCCTACTTTTCCAAGAAGTTGTTACCGGCAGAGAGACGTTACTCAACAATTGAGAAAGAGGCTTTATGCTTGGTGAAAGCCATCATACATTTTGATGTGTATTTATCTAACTCAGTATGTCCAATAAAGGTCTTTACAGATCATAATCCCTTAATTTTTATTATAAATTTAAAGATAAAAATCAGCGTATTTTGCGCTGGAGTCTTTTACTCCAAGAATATAACCTTTTTATTTGTCACGTGGCTGAAAAGACAACGTAGTCCCTGATGTTCTTTCCAGGACATTTCGGTAATGAAAATGAGGAGGTGGCAATCCAAGAGTAGTTTTGTAAGGGTAAAGACTCTGCATCAATCACATTTGAGCAATTTTTTTTTTGTTTTTTTCTTGTCCGGTGTTGGGAAGATTTCTTAATATAAGTTTGAGTTTGACATTATCTATATATAATCTTTGAGTGGATATTAATGTTTAAGAATAGTGGTTTTGGTTTATGAAATATTTGTTTTGATATTTGCATTTACTTTTGTGCACAATGCTTATGTATTTGCCTGCATTACAAATTAATACTTTAATATTGGCTAGGAGTTACCTTTAAAAAAAAAAAAAATAATAAATTATTTTTTTCCTTGTCCCGGGGAGCTGTAATCCATAATTACTTTAAATATTTTGTTCGTGGTTTTTGTCATTTGTTTTAATTAAGTCACGAAAAGTTCTCTTGGAATATTCTTTTATCCCCGGCCAAGGTTTTGTTTGTGTTCATCTTGTATAGTGTTTATTAACCATATTTTGTTTCTGCTTTTCATGTTTTGTGGAGCGGACTGCCCGTATTCGGTGCTTAGCTTGTTGAACTGCCCCATTACGTAGTTTTGCTTTCGCTCTCTCGTTTACTTGGAGTGCGTTTTTGGGCAGCGGGGCAGAGAGTGTCGGCTCCCCAACAGAGGAGGTCTTACAGCATTTTTCACGGCTTGATAATCGGAAGATACTTGTTCCTGATCCTGCAGCTACCATTTAATTGGAGAGGCTCCTGCTAATGGATTTTAGCCTTCTAAGCATTGCTATTGCTTGTGTGCTGCTGCCTGCCACTGCTGCTGGCTGTTGCCGTGTGTCTGACCTCCTGGAGTCGTGAGGAGGCCTTCTAGTGACGGAGAACGGTAAGCGAACCGTATAAGATCTTCCTTCGCCTGCTTAAATCATATAGACAATTTACGTTGCCCCAGTGATCCCCTCGGTGCAAGAACACCCCTAGTGATCCTGAAGTAGGACATTCGCTGGTGATGTGTCATAATAATCTTTAATTATGAATTCGGTGCAGTTTTTGATTACTTATGCAAGCATTCTTCAGATATTTCCTCGTGACCTGTAAAGTGTAGTATTATCGCTAATTTCGGATATATTATTACCATTTAAAGGTGTATTTTGATAATTATTGTAAAAATTAATTAGTTTTAAGGTTTACTTACTCTGGAACTCTAACTGTCGTATGCTAGGGAAAGTGTTATTTTTCTACCTCCTACACCTTTTCTTTCTCTTCGACTGAGGTATATAAGTTAGGTAGGCGTGTGACGGTTCGAGAGTTATTATTGTACAGTAGTGTATGTGTTTTTCCAGTTCCTAAGAAAGCTTTTCGAGGACTACTTTATGTAATTTAAGACTACTTATGTTAATTAAATTTTATTGTTAAGTTTGATTCAGTGTTTTTTGTATCCCTCTTTGAGAGTTGTTTTGCTTTTTGAATTTTGTGTCGCTGCTGGTTCTTGCCTGGTATTTTGGCACTGAGCCAGTCTGAAAAAAATCCTGGATGAACATAATCAATCTTGAGTTCATTACAATATATATACATATATATATATATATATATATATATTGATAATAAAAATAATGAATTAAAGATAAAATATCTCACCTGTAGAGAAAAAAAACTTATATATATATATATATATATATATACGTATATATATATATATATATATATGTATATAAACATACACACACACATATAATTATATAT
>NC_090741.1:3095835-3097001 GCF_036898095.1 Palaemon carinicauda | reverse complement strand
TGGAAAATGGCCATTCTAATATACGGCATTTCAGAAAAAAAAAAAATTCAGCCACGTGCTAGGCAAACCATTAAGGCATATTTTCCGACAAATAAACATATAAATGAAATATTACTCTGTGATAGTTCCTTAGTACGTAGTAATTTTGAAAGAAATGGGAAAAAACGAAAAAATGGCAATCACAGGAAAATCGAACACATACTTATATATACGCCATATCTGGCTAAAAAAAAAATAGGCATGGGTAGCCAGATCATCTAGAAACACTTTCCAACACTATAAAAATATAAGTTTTGCGACACTACTTGCCAATTCCTTACGGTAACATGACTAAGCAAAAAAATGCAAAACAAATAAAAAGGGGCACTCGCGGAAAAATGCCCAACATTCTAATATACGGCATCTCAGATAAAAAAAAAAAGACATGCACGTGTTAGCCCAACCATCAAGGCACACTTTCTAACACATAAACATGAAAAAAAATCAATAATATACGGCAATTCCTTACGTACGTAAATTTTTACAAATATTGAAAAAAAAACAGAAATTGGCAACCGCAGTTAAATACCCAATATACCAATAACTACGTCGTATCTGACAAAAACAAAATCACGCATGGGTAGCCAGATCATCTAGACACACTTTCCAACATTAAAAAAGCAAAAGTTTTACGACACTATTTCGCAATATCTTACGGAAAAATTACTTGGCAAAAAAATAAAAAAAAAATAAAAAGGGACACTCGCGGTAAAATGCCCGACATTCTAATATACGACATCTCAGATAAAAAAAAAGACATGCACGTGTTAGCCCAACCATCAAGGCACACTTTCTAACACATAAACATGAAAAAAAAAATGAATAATATACGGCAATTCCTTACTACGTAGTAATTTTTACAAATATTGAAAAAAAAACAGAAATTGGTAACCGCAGTTAAATACCCAATATACCAATAACTACGTCGTATCTGACAAAAACAAAGTCATGCATGGGTAGCCAGATCATCTAGACACACTTTCCAACACTAAACAAGCAAAAGTTTTACGACACTATTTGGCAATATCTTACGGAAAAATGACTTGGCAAAAAAATGAAAAAAAATGAAAAAGGGGCACTCGCGGTAAAATGGTCCTCGTGGTGATGAACGACATTTTAACTAAAAA
>NC_090741.1:3083335-3088335 GCF_036898095.1 Palaemon carinicauda | reverse complement strand
GGCATTTGAACCAGAGTGCTGCCGCCCTATAGCTGTTAAGTAGTATACTTTAAAGCTAGTTGTGGTGTGTGCCGGCCGGCAAAGGCAGGCCGGCACACATCCCCCTATACTGTACTAGTATTCTTCTGTATAGCATATACAGTAAGAAGAAAACTATAGTAAAGGTTTTGGTACAGCACTGTATCTTCTAACACTATTGTGTTTTCTTGCGCATCCCTTTGCTGTTGCCCTACAGATAGGAAGCTGAGTTCATCCCTGTCTATTATCCAGGATTTTAAAATCATTGCTTAGGTGTGAGCTCCACCTGTTTCCTCTGGAAACCTTGCATTGGTTACTCTAGAAGAGATAAACCATTTTGATTTTATTATCTGGAAGGCTGCAACAATGGGTTGTGAGGGAAACACAAGTGTGTGTCTTTCCTTTCTGAATTGTTATGCTATACTATGCATATCCAGTGATACATAGTTCACTTGATACTCATGGAAATTTCTTCTCTTTACAGAAGGACACTCCGAAGTGGGGAAGTGCTTTCTGCAATGTCAGCAGCAAGAACCTCTGCGGACATGAGTTTTGTAGGAGACACGCAGCATACGCTGTCTCCAAGGATGATCTCCGGTATTGGGACCCTCAGGTATGTACTGTGTGCACTAACCTGATTACTGAGACATTTAAATAGCTAGGAAGAAGCTTCGTTCCTGGGTAAGGGGCTTCCAAAAGAACACTTCTGGCCCTTATCTTCCAAGTGAGAAGATGAGGGCGTATCCTTTCCCTAAGGCATCAGCTGATGCAGTGATTCCCCAGCCTCAAGAGGAGATCCCCTAAGTTCAGATCCAGGTGGATGCTGAAGTCGCGGTCGCGATGCAAGACATCCAGCTAGATGACAGGATGTCTGATGTGGACGGGTGTCAGGAGGAAGACCTCCTGGCAGAAGCCCAGGATGAAGTTCAAGCCCCTCTATATCGGCCGGTCTCCCAGTAGAGCTGGGACAGGCCCTCTCTTCTATTGTTGGAATGATCCAACAAATGCAGAAGGAGAATCAGGAGAAGGCGGCTGCAATGGAACTGCGAATGCAGTGCCTTGCAGAATCACATGGGCCCCAGAAAAAGCTCAATGTGAAAGACCTTCCCTTGTGCTCAGATGCTAACCCATGGAGGTATGCTGAGCACATGCCGATGACGACTGGAAAGATCGTCATCTCGGATAAGCTGGGCTCAGTTCCCCTGGAGGGTGGAATTCTGGCCCAGCAAGGCATCATATCCGGACTGTTATGTCCGGCTGAGGAAGGAACCAGCTTCAAAGGAGGAGACAGAGCCGAAGGAGGTCATAGTGATGGACCATGCTAAGGCTCAAGCTCTACTTTCATCCTCGATGAAAGAGAGGGGCTTCTCTAACTCAAAGGTAGCCGCATTGAATAGGAAGCTCCCTTCCTTTGTGTCCTCGCCTATTAGAGCCTTCCCCTTTTTACAGAAAGGGTTTCTGGCTGTACTAAAAGCAATCGAGGCCAGCAAGTCTTGCCCCTCCGTAGAGGAGTGTAAACCCTTGTCGCTGGCCCTGCCTATGGACCACAAAGACTGGAAGGACGTCCATCTTACGTTCTCAGTGGGAAAGTTGGAGGCTGACATTGCCGGACGTCAGTTCAGCAAGGACCTCCCTAAGCTGTCTGACTTTCTTTTGCGAAATGAGTTCGATACAAAAGAAAGACTGTCTGCCTCAATGTCTCTTCAGACTACTCTCGAGACGATGGCAAGTGACCCCAAGGTCCATGAAATGTTCATGGTAGTGGCCAAGCCTCATCTGGCCACAGTGACGAAGGACC
The DNA here is from genome assembly GCF_036898095.1 of Palaemon carinicauda. NCBI lineage: Eukaryota > Metazoa > Arthropoda > Malacostraca > Decapoda > Palaemonidae > Palaemon > Palaemon carinicauda. Next base: position 3,086,519 of record NC_090741.1, on the reverse strand, counting down.
TTTATGGCTTCGTCAAGGCAAGGAGAGCTTGTAGGGAGTTCGTGTTTACCTCGGCTACGGTGAGGCACGAGCCAAAGAAACTAATCTCCTCCAAAATTTGGGGAAAAGACCTTTTCCCTACCGACTTGGTCAAAGAAGTTGTTGATAAGGCCGCCTTGGAGAATAGAAACCTTCTCCAGAAGTGGGGCCTGGCTATCAAAAGAAAGTCTTCCCCGGATGAGGGTCCTCAACCAAAGAGGAAGACTATGAGGACTAGGCTACCGTCTCGGCCAGCCAAGCCTCTTAGACAGCAACAGCAACTGCAATTGCCATTGCCCCCAGTGCCCCAGATCGTGGCACAAACCCCGACCACCTTTCAGTGGGTACCCCAGGCCGTGTCGACACAGTCCACGGCATTCACCCCAGCGTTCGAGGGGCAGTCTACTTCCTTTCGAGCAAAGCCTAGAGGAGCAGCCAGAGGCTTGTCTAGACGCCCCTCAAGGGGAAGGGGATTCAGGGGTGGTCGTGGTCAGGAAGGCAAGACCTCAGGACGGCAGTCCAAGTGAGGTGATACCGGTAGGAGGGAGACTTCTGAAATTTCGGGATCGGTGGACCTTCGATCCCTGGGCCAACAGCCTACTCAAGAATGGACTGGGCAGGAGCTGGTACAGCACTCCACCCCGGTGCCTTCAGTTTTTCCAACACTCCACCCCCGTTATGGAGGAGTACGTTCAAGAACTGTTGGAGAAAAAAGGTGATCCGAAGGGTGAAGCCCATCAATTTCTAAGGGAGGCTGTTTTGTGTTCCCAAGAAAGACTCGGAAAAGCTCAGAGTCATTCTGGACTTGTCGCCACTCAACAAGTTCATAGTGAATTGCAAATTCAAAATGCTAACACTGCAACACATAGCCTAAGGACCTTACTGCCCAAGAGGGCATATTCCGTCTCTATAGACTTGTTAGATGCCTATTGGCACATTCCAATTAGCCATCGACTCTCCCCCTACCTAGGTTCAGGCTACAACGAAGACTATACGCCTTCGGAGCCATGCCATTCGGGCTAAACATAGCCCCAAGGATTTTTACGAAGCTTGCGAGCGTAGCTCTCAAACAATTACGCCTAAGGGGAATTCAGGTAGTAGCCTACCTGGACGACTGGTTGGTGTGGGCAGCATCCGAGACAGAATGCTTGCAAGCTTCCAGTCAAGTGATCCAGTTCCTAGAGTACCTAGGCTTAAAGATCAACAGAAAAAGTCTCGACTTTCTCCATCTCAAAAGTTCCAGTGGCTGGGAATCAACTGGGACCTTTTGTCACACCGTTTCTCCACCCCGGCGAAGAAAAGGAAGGAGATAGCGGGTTCTGTCAAGAGACTTCAAGATTCCGAAAGGATATCAAGACACGAGCAGGAGAGAGTACTGCGCTCTCTCCAGTTTGCTTCGGTGACAGACCCAGTGCTAAGAGCACAGCTAAAAGATGCAATCGGAGTTTGGAGAAGTTATGCATCAAACGCGTGAAGAGATCTGAGAAGACCAGCCGCTTCGGCTAAGTACTCTTCTCAGGCCTTGGTCCCAAGCCAGACATCTAAAGAAGTCAGGTTCTTCTTCAGCCACCTCCCCCGTCGGTGATGATTCACTCAGACGCCTCGAAGGAGGGATGGGGAGGTCACTCTCATCGGAAAAAAGTCCAGGGGACTTGGTCCAGGCTATTCAAGACCTTTCACATAAAACTTTCTAGAAGCTAGGGCAGTGCTCCTTACCTTAAAGAAAGTCTCCCCGCGTCATTCGATCCACATAAGGTGGTGATAGACAGCGAGGTAGTGGTGAGATACTTGAATCGACAAGGATCGAGGTCACCACCTCTCAACCAGGTGATGTTGGCCGTCTTCCGATTGGCGGAAAAGAAGAAGTGGTACTTGTTGGCAGTTCACCTTCAAGGAGTCCGCAATGTGACAGCGGACGCTCTATCCAGGTTCACACCGATAGAGTCGGAATGGTCCTTAGACGCAGGATCATTCTCCTTCATTCTGAATCAGTCCCAGAACTGCAGATAGACCTCTTTGCGACGAAAGACAACAAGAAGTTGCCCCTGTACGTGCCCCGTACGAGGACCCCTTAGCGGAAGCAGTGGACGCGATGTCCCTCGACTGGAACAGATGGTCCAAGATTTATCTGTTCCCTCCTCACAACCTTCTGTTGAGGGTCCTCAACAAACTGAGATCCTTCAAAAGGTAGCGGCAATAGTGGCCCACAAGTGGCCGAACAGCGTGTGGTTCCTCCTGGCATTGGAACTGTAGCTGAAGTTTGTACCACTACCAGATCCAGTTCTGACCCAGCGAGTCCAGAAGTCAACAGTCTGCGCTTCATTACAGAAAACCCGGACCCTGCAGCTCATGATTTTCTCTCCTTAGCGGTGAGAAAGCGTTTCGGGATTTCGAAAGCCAGTATAGACTTCCTTGAGGAATATAAGTGCAAATCTACTAGAAGGCAATATGAGTCATCTTGGAGAAAATGGGTGGCCTTTTGTCAAGGCGAAGATTCCGCAGGAGATCTTGACAGACTTCTGCTTATCTTTTTTCCCCACCTCCATGGTCAAGGGTTGGCAGCGAACACGATTTCAGCGTGTAAGTCTGCTTTGACAAGACCCATTCTATATGCCTTCCAGGTCGACATAGGTAACAAGATCTTTAATAAAGTCCCGAAAGCCTGTGCTAGGCTCAGACCTTCAGCACCTCCAAAGCCCATTTCATGGTCTTTAGACAAGTTCTTCATTTCGATTCTCTGTTGAGCAATGAAGAGTGTGCGTTAAAGGATTTGACAGTTCCTGGATGGGGAAGAACTGAACCTGTTTCCGGATCCTACGTTTCTCGCCAAGAATGAGTTACCCACCAACATGTGGGGTCCCTGGAGAATCTGCCCTCTGAAAGAAGATGCATCTCTATGTCCAGTAGAATGCCTAAAGGTCTATCTTCATAGAACTTCAGACTTCAAGGGTGGTCAACTATTCAGGGGAGAAACATCCGGCTCAAATTTATCTCTGAATCAACTCAGAGCGAAAATCACATATTTTATTCGCAGAGCGGATCCTGACAATACACCCGCAGGTCACGATCCGAGGAAAGTTGCCTCATCCTTAAATTTCTTTAATTGTATGGATTTTGAACATCTCCGTTCATACACTGGCTGGAAGTCTTCCAGAGTGTTCTTTCG
>NC_090741.1:3070835-3073335 GCF_036898095.1 Palaemon carinicauda | reverse complement strand
CACTTTTCTTATGTTGTTCAATTCTCATTTTCAGGACTTTACTAGTTTGACCAATATACAATTTTTTCACAAGAATTGCATGGAATACGATATACACATCCCTTGGTAATATCAGGAGAATTCTTTATTAAGGCTGTTTTTATTTTATTGTTATTCTTAAATGCTACATTTACATTGAAATTTTTCAACAGTTGGGGAATTTCTTTAAAAAAATTACAGTTAGTAAGTACAAGTAAATTTTGCGTGTTGTAGTTTTTTCTGTTATCATTACCGAAAAAGTCTTTTTTTGCTGTTCTTAATGCATCATCCAACACAATTTCAGGGTACTCCAGTTTTTTATCTATTGCTCTAATCTCATTTATTTCATCATCAATATAAACAGGGCTGCAGACTCGAAATTCTCTTAAAAACATAGAAGTAAATACAGATTTCTTAACTTTGTTGCCTTGGTTTGAGTAGTAATGGACATATGCTGAGATATTCGTTGGCTTTCTGTATACACTAAACTTGAGTCTATTGTTACATATATGTATGCGACAGTCCAAAAAAGGTAGGGTACAATTATTCTCCAGCTCCATAGTGAAATTTATTGATGGTACCAAACTATTCAGTCAATCTAAGAAAAAAGTTATCTAAATTGTCTTTTCCTGGCCACACACATATTATGTCGTCAATATAGCGAAACCATTTTACATTATTAGGTATGATGCTATTTAAAATTCTACTTTCAAAAAATTCCATATATAGATTACTCAATACTGGTGATAAAGGGTTTCCCATAGCAATATCAAATGTTTGTGCATAAAATATCCCATTGAATTCAAAATTACAATCTTTTATACATAGTTTAATTAATTCTATTTAAGTGTTTTGGGAGAATGGTAGATTTAAATGTCTATTATCTAAGGTTTCAGATAAAAATTCCAACATGTCATCAACAGGTACATTAGTGAATAGTGAGACTACATCAAAACTGACAAGCCTACAGGTACTGTTAATCTGTACTTCATTCAGTTTGTTAATCAAGTCTACATTATTTTTTATATTTGAATATGAAATGGTGCCAACTAAAGGATTGAGGATATTCACAAGGTACTTGGATAATTTTTATGCTGCTGAACCTACAGAGCTAATTATTAGCCTAGGTGGATAATTTGGCTTAGGAGTTTTAATAGTTCCATACATATATGGCAATGTTGGTGATATTGTACAAACCTTTTTTTATCAGATCTTCATTCCCTTTTAGTAACTCTTTCACTTTTTTGTTGTAATTACTATTCACAAACTCAATTGGATTTTTTTCTCAATTTCATGTATGTGTTTACATCACTCAGGAGGTTTTCCATTTTTTCTATATTATCATTTTTATTCAAGATTTCCAGGGCTTCAGATCTATCGGCTTTTGTCAGTTTAATATTTATATCTTGCTTCAATTTGGCAATTGCTCTCTTGAATCTTTTTGGGCATTTTGGAACCACTGGTTTTTTCATATTGCTGTATATAATACCCTTAATCATATTTACTTCTTCTACAGAAATATCACTGAATTTTTCCAGGTTACACACTCCATTTGTAATTTCTACACTATTCACTACACTTGATGACATCGATAAATTTAAACCATATCCCAAGGCACACTTCACATTCTTATCTAGAATTTTATTTGACAGATTAACCACACATTCTGGATTAACGTTTGCAGTCAACAGGCTTCTTTCTATCAATGCATTGAGTTTCTTTTCATGCTTTTGTTTGAGTTTTTTATAAACTTTTTCGTTCATTTCTTCATAGCAGAAACCTCGAAGTGGGTCTTTCCAATCCGTTGGTATTGGGGCTTCAAAATGTCTCCTTTTTCTTGTTAGGTTTTCAAACGCTCTTCGATATTCAATTTTCATTGCATTTATATGTTTTTCTAATATACTTCTCTGTATATCACCAAATGGTTGATCTTCTATTTCCAATAGGGATTTCGTTATCATGCATTTCGGAATGACTTGTTCCTCCCAGCATTCACGAAGAAACTGCAGGTAATCTTTAGTAGTATGGGCGTGTGAGGGCGTCTGCAAAATCTCCAATAACGTATACCAAGATAGGAAAGGTCGTACAGAAAGTCTGGAAGAAGTACGTGGTACCCATTTATGAGTAAAAATCACAGGAAAACGTGATGCTCAGATGCAGAACAACAGGGAAAATGAAAATACGAAATATACGACTAAGTCCTGACTAGTTTCGTGATACTTCTTCAGAGGACTGATTTAGTGAGAGAAGTTTCTTTACATTTTATAGGGAAAGTAAACGTACGAACATACATATAGATGTTTACAGAACAATGACACTCCCATACCAGCTATCTAGGCTAAGGTCAGGTGTTTACTGGGCGGAGATCCGACCTCATTAGACACCTGCAAAAAAGAATCATTTCTGGTGACCGGTAATTTCTTGTTTTTTACTTTCAATACAGTTTATTTTCATGAATAACGGTGGACTTATCTATATAAAT
>NC_090741.1:3063335-3068335 GCF_036898095.1 Palaemon carinicauda | reverse complement strand
GTAAAGATATAATTTCAGTGCACAAAAAAAATTGCTGGTACGTACATGCACCATGATTTATTATATATATATATATATATATATATATATATATATATATATATATATATATATATATATATATATATATATATATATATATATATATATATATATATATATATATATATATATATATATATATATATATATATATGGCTTTTATGTTTTATTAGATGCCCAAAGATACTTTATTTTAACGTATAGGGATTATATACTTCATTAGTAGGCCAAATTTTTTTTTTTTTAATGTTTTTAAAATGCAAATGTCCTAGTCTCGTCAACTACATATTACTAGTGTACTAACCGCTTTTCGTGCACTTCACTTTTCCAGACAATTTTACTCCTTCAAGTGAATGAAATGGCCAATTTCAAACGGCTCTAAATTGAAAATTTTTAAAAAAATAAGGAGTGTTGTCTGGACATGGCAAAACGTTCCTCTTGAGCTCCACCTGTCTTTGCCTTAACCTACGCCAAACAAAGATGTTAAGGGCGATAAATATCATCACTGTAACGCTGATTGATGCTAGTAACACGTAGAAACGAAGATCTGCATAAGTCGGTGATGGGTGGTCCATCTCGGTTAATTTCATCAACCGCTTAGCCACTCGTGCATTGTATGGGAGAGGTAAAGATAGGATTGTAGTGGTCCACGTGAAATTCGCAAAGTAGGCCCGTTCCCTGATGATAGTGTTAATTCCTCGGACCGTGTAAATCGTGGACGTACCGATGCAACCATCTGCTGCAAGGAAGATTTGGGAATAGGATGTGGATCCGTCCGGGCATGATACATTGAAGCCAGCCTTGTCAAAAGGATAAAGTTTTTTTCAGACAATTTTCATATGTATGTGAGAGAGCACCGTTTAGTACTATACCTAACTCCCATGAATCCATTGACTTTTTATGGAATTCAAAAAAGTCAGCTGTACATACTTTTTTATTCATTGCATCTGAACAGTGAGTTAATTTATCTTAGTCTTTAATGACCGTATATGTTTCCTTATCAGGGGAAATCAATACGTGTCCTGTCAAACTGGATATTACTGGGCTTGAGTTATTTGTCATGAAAGTCGGGAATGGTAATATCTTGTATGATTGCCAGGCATCGGAAGAATCAAAGGAAACTGTAATCATAATCCTGTAATTTTCAACGCTTACTGTAATTAGGCTATAATGAAATTCTAACCCATGTGCGTCTAACAAAGGAATATAACCTATTTTGTCCCGTCTTTTCTCCAAAATTAATGTTAAGTCTTTTATTGGCAACAAATGTGGTGAGAGCACACCTTTAGTTGCTAACGTAATAGCTTCCACATAGTCTTTTGATTTCTCAATGAAATGTGCAATTTTAGTATGGATATGATCTATTTTTGAATTATAATACGTTAACGTTGCCAGCAAGTCTTGTACTTCCATAATCTGACTGATATTACTAGAATGTTCGTTCACCAAACTCATAATTTGATTTATTGATGTTAACTGATTCCTTACTTCTGATAAAACTAATTCATTTTCATGTTCCAAGAACTCAATTATCTTATTTTGATTACTGATTTTAAGACAATTTGAAATCCCTAAGCCTAAATTTGCAACAGATCCAAAGATGTTTAGTGCAGCAAAAATAAACGGGTTACGTCTTTCAAGGTTAGTGTGTCAGAAGGTCACGAGCCAAAGATTCTGCCTTGTAAGTCTTATTTTGCAAGTCTTGAGAAAGCATTTCTGCCACTCTCAGTGTCGGTGTAAGCGAACTCTCTGTATTAAAAGGAAAATGTCTTTCATGCATTTCATTTAATGAAGCAGCAAACCTTGAAATGTCGCTCTTTAAGCTAGTGACGTCATTCTCTGGGAGCAAAATAGCTTGCGTGTGTACTTCTATAACTATATTACTTGCAGTAATAAAAACGTCTTCTCTTCTCTCTACTATAGTGCCATATTTAAAATCTATAGTTTTAGTTTTAGAGCTTTTCCCACACGAGAAAAATGTCTGAGTGAACAATATCGCTCCTAACAATAAAATCTTCATCTTGGAAACCTGCAATGAGAAAAATATATGTAATTACTCCTGTATTAAGAAGAAAAAAAAATTAACATACAAATATAAGTTTCATAGATGAAATAAAATTTCCCTCACTTTCTTCTCTCTTATTTTAATTTCTTATGTGAGCCAATGGTACAATTCTCTCATCAGCGGGTTGGGATACGTTTTGAACTCTAAATCTATTGGCCGTTAATGTTTCCAAAATATTAAATGGGCCTTCAAACTTAGGTGTTAGTTTGTAATTGAGTCCTTTACATACGATTACCTGTATGTATACATTATCACTCACGTTATATGTTTTAGTTGGCTTCGCTACTTTATCATGATTCCTTTACATTATGATTTGTGATTCTTCTAAATTCTTTTGAAGGATATCAAAATGACTTTTGCTTGCATTTTTACAATCCTTTAAAGGATTTGACAAATTAGTTGTAGGCGTTAATACATGGAAAGGCGTTCTAACTGGGGTACCATACAATGCCTCGTGCGGCGACATTTTAATTGATACATGATATGAGTGATTCAGAGTACTTAGTACCGCAGGTATAGCAATATCCCAGTTGGGGTCTGATCCCCCTAGTGTTAATCTTAATATGTTTAAAACCCTCCTATTCGCTCTTTCCACTAGCCCATTCGACTCTGGGTGATATATCATGGTATTTATTTTCTTTATGCTAAGAAATTCACACAATGAGTTAAGGAAATGATTATTAAATTCTCCACCCGAGTCTGCAATTATCATGTGTGGAATTCCATGTTTACAAATGTAACACTCGTAAAACTTCCTAGCGCATTCAATCGCAGTTTTAGTTTCAAGCGCTATCAGTTCTGTATATCGAGTCAAAGCATCTACAATTACTAAGAGGTGCTTATTTCCTCTGTCTGACTCGTAAAATCCTGTTAATAAATCTAAATGTATTCTTTCAAAGGGTTGATTGGGCACGGTATAAGCCCCTAGGGTGACAGGTGTTTTCATGTGCCCTTTCTTTTCCTGACAAGTGCGACAATTAGCTATGTGTTTTTTTATATCTGTAAGCATCGTATGCCAATAAAACAATGATTTGGCTTTCTGTGACATTATAGAGAACCCCGAGTGTCCATGCAATGGATTTGCATGCAACCAAGTTAGGACAGTGGATATAAGTGAGATTGGTACCACTACCTGGTCGTTAGTCACATGTGGTGTATTGCGGGTTTTCCTTGTCACGGATCTACACAGAATATTGTCCTTGATTATATAATTCTGCTGCGTATACTTTACATATTCCTTTTCCTCATGATTTCCTACCAAAGCATTTAAGATTTTTCCTAATTTCTGATCTTTTCTTTGCTCAGTCTGTAATAATTCAGCGCTCCAGCCCAGATCTTCTTGTTCAGATACAGTATTAACAATAGGTATGGATGTTGATATATCTATTAATTCAGCTAATGGCTCCGTACAAAATGACACGGGGTTGCGTGATAATGCATCAGCAATGATATTTTCTTTCCCTGGTAAATACCCGATTCTCACACCAGTCTTGGATGATCAAATGCCGCCGAGTTCGTTTGGGGCTGTGACTAAAGCCTTTAAAGAAGTCGGTTAGGGGTTTATGATCAGTGAGAACCTTGACGGGATAACCGTATATTATGAACTGGAAATGCACTAGTGAATTAACAATAGCTAGCCCTTCCTTGTCTATTACTGCATACTTACTTTCGGAAGTTCTCAGTTTTCGTGAATAAAAAGCTTATTTGTCGTCTACTTTTTATCCAAAACTGATTTCAAGGAATTAGAAGACTTATAGAATTCTCCTTTGATATATACGCCGTGTTTGGCAGGGGCTGAGATAATGTTTTGATTGCCCATAGACGGGTATCCTATAATTACAGCTGGATATATATCAATGTTTTGTATAAAGACAAAGGTATCGGCAAACGTGCGCTTACCGACCTTGTACTGAACATGAGTTACGCCTATTACATTTAATTCATTATTTCCTTTACCCGAGAGCCTTACTCCGGACTTCTCTATAAAGAAGTTCGAAAATAACGAATGATGTGTCCTCAAATCCATGATATTACGTGGACTACTAGAGTAAAAAAATAATGTAAATGATCTGTGTTCTAAATTTACAGCGTATAAAGTTGGTCGTAACTCATTTTGGCTTATTATTGTGTGAATTTGTTGCAAATCTACCGGAGCCTCCACTGATTTATTTGATTCGGTCGTGTGTTTCACAGGCAAATCTATTGCCTCACAATGATCTGATAGAACATTAAATGGATTATTTGATACTACTATTGTTGATACGAATGACCCAACATCACTCTCTTCCCCATTGGAGTTAATTATATGGTATTTGCTTTGCTCTGCACATTCTGAAAAATTAGTCTGACATTGCGAGTTCTGGCTAGATGGCCCAGGATCAGAGTTATTTGAAGCACTATTTGTTTGTTTTTGATTTTGAACTGCATTGACGTTTGGCTGTTTTTTCTTATTGAACTGAGGATTTTTCTTTTTATTTCCATAGGGAATTGACTGTGGAATTGACTGTGTGTTTCTGTTGTTCATTACGCGAGTAGCATCGACTATATGAATGAGTTGAACTATTATGTATCGAACAGATTCGCGTTCTGCAGTCTGCGATCAAGTGACCTTGACATTTGCAATTATAACACGTCATTCCTGCAACTTGACTATTATTAACTGCGTTTACATGTTGTGGCTTAGTTTCATTTTTTGCAAAAACTTGTGTAAACAAGGGATCTAGATCAGTACACTTAGACATGTGTTTCTTCATCTGTTTATATACATCTAATTCTGTATTTTCGGGCGTTAACTTTTTATCAAAACACCGCACTAAAGCTTCTGGCAACATAAGTGTCATGCAAGTTAAGTACATTAACCTTAAGAAATTTTTCACGGCGATTTTATCTCCAG
>NC_090741.1:3045835-3055835 GCF_036898095.1 Palaemon carinicauda | reverse complement strand
TTTCAGTGTTGTTAAGTGTATGAGGAAAGAGGAGAATGTGTTAAGAATAGGTCAGACTATTCTGTATATGTGTACCCAAAAAGGAAATATGCTGTTACCAGAAAAAGGGATAAAAAATTCTCTAGCAGTGGTATCTTAACCGGTGGTTGGTACCTTGGACATCCTACTACATATATATATATATATATATATATATATATATATATATATATATATATATATATATATATATATATATATATATATATATATGTATATATATATACATATATATATATATATATATATATATATATATATATATATATATATATATATATATATATATATATATAAATATTCCAGAAAAATAACAATTCAAAAAGTAATACCAAAAATAAATCACTCGCAATCTAATTCTGAACTACACCTTGGACTTATAACAAAATAACACCTCAGGAATTATAATATCACTTGTTTCACTAGAAATTCACTTATGAAAAGTTTTATTTTCCTTTTCAAGAAAAAAGTTGACAGTTGATCAGTATAATAAAAAAGCAATAATTACACTTACATATACGTAACTATTACTCTTACGTCATTTGAGCTCACACAAGGTTACAGGACGGTTAAGCAAAAATATGTGCACTTCACTTTTTATTCAAATCACACAGGGTAAATTGCAAAAAGAAAAAAAAAAGAACATTTTACAATATAAACTTTACTCACAAATTTACTTCACTTATTTAAAATCAAACCAAAAAAGTGTCCCTAAACTTCAACAGGCACTATACAGGGTATAAGTTGCAGAGAAAACATTATAGCTGAAGAGCTGTAGGTGAGAGGATTTTCGGACGTTGGCTCTTACGGAAATTCAGGCTGGATCTCTCCTACACAATGTCAGGCCATATATATATATATATATATATATATATATATATATATATATATATATATATATATATATATATATATATATATACATATATATATACATATATATATATATATATATATATATATATATATATATATATATATATATATATATATATATATATATATATATATATATTTATAGATATATATATATATATATATATATATATATATATATATATAAATATATATGTATGTATATATATATAATATATATATATATATATATATATATATATATATATATATATATATATATATATATATATATATATATATATATATATATATATATATATATATATGTATGTATATATATATACATATATATATATATATATGTATATATATATATATATATATATATATATATATATATATATATATATATATATATATATATATATATATATATATATATATATATATATGTGTGTACATATATATATACAGTATATATATACATATATATGTATATATATATGATATATATATATAAAAATATATATATATATATATATTTATATTTATATATATATTTATATATATACTGTATATATATATATATATATATATATATATACATACATATATATATATGTATATATATACTGTATATATATATATATATATATATATATATATATATATATATATATATATATATATATATATATATATGTATATATATATATACATATTTATGTATATATATATATATATATATATATATATATATATATATATATATATATATATATATATATATATATATATATATATATATATATATATATATATATGTATGTATGTGTGTAAATATATATATATATATATATATATATATATATATATATATATATATATATATATATATATATATATGTATATATATATATATATATATATATATATATATATATATATATATATATATATATATATATATATATATATATATATATATATATATATATATATATATATACATTAGATGCTTGTGCACATGGTCCAGGCGTCTTCATGCAATATCAGGTTGCCTACATGGCAGTTTTAAGTAAGGTTTTATTCATCGCCCGAGGATGGCAACACATTCAGTTCAGGCCACCCAAAAAAAAAATAAATAAATAAATAAACAAAAAATAAAGAGTAAGTTTAGTCTAAAACCTTCATGCAATTTACAACCATGTGGAAACATGACACAATCCCTGCAATTTATACTTAACAAGTTTACATAAGACTTCGTAACAAAACTACGTGAAATTAGTATCTAATTCTTCAAAATGATTTAGATTTACATATACGGAACTGAATGAAAATATACCTAAATGAATGACGACATTCTTATGTAATTTACATACATTTACTTAATCCTACATAGGAGGGGCCCACCTTACGAGCTTGCTGCATATCTCCTAAATACACAAATGAAATACGTAAAAAAAAATAATCTGCTCACATGTTGAGCTAGCTTCATAAGATAGCTCCCCCAAAAAGATAATTTATTCCGGGCCTGAATCCAGCGATTCAGCCCTACATAAATAATCTGCAACCATGTTCTCTTCACCAGATATTTGCTTTATAATAATACAATATGGTTTCAAATATAACGACCATCTAGTTAACCTTGGATGATTATTCTTCATATTATTTAAAAAAAAAGTTAAATGATTGTGATATGAATAAACCGAAATTTCTTCATTTTGTGGTCTATTTGCATAAACTTCAAACTTCCCTATCGTTGCAATTAGTGCTAACAGTTCCTTCTCATCGATCTGTTGTGAGGAAATTCTTCGTTGGCTTCTCACTATAGGTCAGCCCCAATCCAGCTGTCCGAAGCATCAACTTTGATAAGGAATTTTTTGTTTAAATACTGTGCTTGCAGTATTTGTTTTGAAGTTAATATGGCCTTAATCTTGTCGAAGGATTCTTGCTGGTTCATACCAACTTTTTCTTTGGGCTAGTCAATTCTGTGAAGGGTGCGACTAAAGCTCAATATTTTGGGCAAAACCACCCATAGAATCATGCCATTCCTATAAAGTTTTGTGATTGCTTCCACGTTGTTGGGGGTGGATCTTTCCTTATTCATTCAACGTTAACGGCAACCGGGGCGATTTGCCCTCTTCCAACTTCCAATCCTAAGTACCAAACTGTTGCCTTTCCATATTTGCTCTTATTCAGGTCAGATTACATAAGATTATCACCTCGCAACTTTTGAAATACCTTCTCCAGGATTCCGATATGCTCTTCTCAGGTCGCTGAATATATGAAAATATTTTTGTAATATACACTCACTCCTTTAATCGATCCTAGAAGGTTATCCATCACTCGTTGAAAGGTAGCAGTTGCGTTCATTAAACTAAATGGCATGTCTGTGTATTGGTACAGCCCTAGGAAGGTTATAGAAGCTGATAATAATTTTACGTTGTCATTCATAGGAATCTGATAATAGCCTTTTGACAAGTCAATCTTAGAGATGAACCTTACTTGTCCCATGTTGTCGAGTAGGTGGTCTATAAGCGGCAATTGATAATTGTCAGCAACACTGATTGAATTCAATTTTTCAATGGACCACACACATCCTGAAAGATCCGTCTGGTTTTTTCACGACCAAGCATGGAAAACTGTAAGGGCTAGATCTTTGTTCAGCTAATCCGTTTTGCAACAAATAGTCCACTTCTTTTCACATGACTTCTCGGTGATATGGCGACAGTCAATAGGCATGTTGTTTGAGCGATCTTTCTGTGATCTTAGTTGGTTTGTGTCCAGATGTCTAAGACAATTTCTTGGATACTTCATTGTAATTGGCTCATTTCCTCTTGCTGCTTCCTGTTCAAATGAGCTAATTTCTCTTCTAAGTTGGACGAGTTATTTACTTTACTTATAGTCCCTACCTCATATCTGTCGCCATCTACTGTGGATGGAATGGTTTGCGCTATATATATGTGTGAAACTTCGGTCTCGTTTTCTCTTAAGTATGGTTTCAGTAATCCTACATATACCTTACTTTGGCTTTTCCTTCTTCCTGGTGTTTCAATAGTGTAGGTCAGGTCACTGATCTTCTACAAAATCCAGAATGGTCCTTGGAACTTGTTGGTGAGTGTGAATTATCTTATCGCTAAGATAACCCACGCCTGTTGTCCTATCCCAAAATGTATGTTCTTACTTTTCATATCAAACCTTTTCTTCATTATTTCTTGGCTCGTGTTCAGTTCTTCCAGGAGAGATTTTCTTATCTCGTCGATCCTTTTCCTCAAGTTCTTGACATATTCTGTATCCGTTTCCTCTCAATCTTACCATTTTTCAACCAACATCTTAATCGGTCCCCTTACTTTTTGTTCAAATACCATTTCTCTCCCATGCTATCTTGATAAGTATTGTTTAACTCAAATAACATCAAAGGTAGTCGGATGTCCACTTCATTTCCTTTTTTGTTGCAGTACTTTGTTAACATACTCTTTAGGGTTTGAAGAAATTGCTCTATTCCACCTTGGTTCCCCAGGTGATTGGCAGTAGAAATTTGTTGTCTCACATCCAATAATTTCATTACATCATGAAATACATTTGACGTAAAATTTGTTCCTTGATCACTCTGAACGATTTCCGGAAGGCCAAACTAGGTAAAAAAGTTTAGTAACCTCTCGGAGACTACTTTGGCACTCATGTTCCTGATGGGTATGGCGTCTAGGTATCTTGTCACTGAAAATATCAAAGTTAACATATGTTCATGGCCTCTATTCTTTGTCGGTAATGGTCTGAAAATGCCACCTGACAAACGTGATATGCAGGGCTGAACTATTTTACATCCTTTGAATGCCAGGCCAGAAAAAGTGTTTTATAATCTTTTCCGTCATCCTGCTCATTCCTTAGTGTCCTGTCTCATGTGCGACAACGATCAAATGTCTTCTCAGTGGGGGAGGAATCAATATCCGAAGATATATGCCCCATTTGTCCTTCTCAGGGATAACGGTGGGTCTCTGCTTCTTCATAAGCTATCCATCCTTGATGAAATAACAGGTGGGAGACTGCTGCAGCTCCATCTCATCCACCAGATGGTACAATAATTACATTAACTCTCTTTCTTCCATTGCAATTCTATCAGCCTTTTCAAACTCACTTGTCCTAGTTATAATGCTGAGTTTCTTTTTTATCTCCTCAGATCCTTTGCTTCCTTTTTTCCTGTTCATTAGTTTGTTGTTCCTCCTCTCTTAAGCTTTCCCGGGAGCTCTCCTGTTGCGTACTATCATGGGAAATCTCTTTTTCCGTATACATATGTTCTAAATTCATCATTACTTCAGTTTCTCTGTCTTCTTCTGCAACCACTTTCTTCATCATACTCCTAGTCCTCCTACAACTAGGAAGCAGATATGGGTAGTCCTTCTCGAGTTCAGTCATCAAACTAAACTTCAGTCGTTTCTCATATACAAGGGGACAAGGCACAAACGGCACTCCTTCAACCTCATTTCCAAGTAGGACTTCTACTCATTCGACAGCCAATGAATCCTTTACCGCAAAATTAAAGAGACCTGTCACCAACGCGCATGACCGTTTTAAACACCAAATAGGAGTAACTTCCTCACCTCCTATTCCCTTAAAAAGGACAGAATCTCCTGTGAGGGACTGTTCTACCATCTGGTGCACGCCTCCTGTCACCACATGTACGTGTACGTCTTTCAAAAAACCTGAAAGAGGACAATTCAACGATTGTAGTTGTGGTACTATCAAATTTTGATTTAGAATAGCACCATTAGCACTTCCGCTGTAACTATTGAATTTGTCCCCATTATTATTACTGAACTGGTTTCCATTGTTCAGAAAATACTTGACACTCGGTGGGAACGACAGGTGAAACTTCATACCAGAGAGTTTTTATGACTGATGATATTATATTCTTAACTCAGCAAAGGGTCTCTATTAAATTTCACCCCCCACCCTCTCTCTCTCTCTCTCTCTCTCTCTCTCTCTCTCTCTCTCTCTCTCTCTCTCTCTCTTTCAAGTGCGTTCATATATGTTCAGGAATTCCTCGTAAATATTGTTCCAGCACTATCAGTTTTTCTAAATCAGCCATCTCTCTCACTTTGGCACCTTCAATCCATCTTTTAAAACTTTGTCGTACCTCACAAGCGTAATCCAGGAAAGTTATTTTCTCGTCCTTCCGCAAATTTATAAATCTTTCATCAAAATATTCAAAGCCATATGATACAATTGCAGCATATTCCACTTAATTTCTTGAGACTCCTTCCTCTTGTACTGACACAATGCAAGATACGCTCGATACCCTTTTTCAATATGGACACTCCAATAACACAGGCCATTTATCTTCAGGCCATTCCATCGTTGACATGACCATTTCCAAATGATCAAAGACCTCTTCGCGAGATTCTTCCATGAATTTCGAGATCAGCCTTTGTGCCTTCGCCACATGAAACATTGGATTGTGCATAGCAGGGCTCACCCACAACTGAGTTGACGACAACCTTGCAGGGTCATTCATTAGTTCCAATTCCATTTCATTTCTTACAAATTCTCTTGCCTTATCTCTCTTTCTTTCTTCCAATTGCCTTGCATGTCTTGCAATTCCCCCCCCCCACCCTCTCTCTCTCTCTCTCTCTCTCTCTCTCTCTCTCTCTCTCTCTCTCTCTCTCTCTCTCTCTCTCTCTCCTGTTCTGTTATCAACTTTACCTTAATCTAATTCTCTTCTGCTGCCATTCGCCTTATTTCCGCTCCCACCTTCATTTTTGCTTTCATTCCTTCAGTTTGTGGGTCATCTGGTACTTGCTTTTCTGCGAATTCTGGTTCAGCCTTCTCTAGGAGGTCGCGAGCTGCTGCAGTATCTTCTTCAGGCATCTTTTCTGAGTTTAACTATGCATCTAAGACTATACACTTGATTTGGGCTTTGATCATTCCACTAGTTACATGGCCACCACATGCGATTAAAATAGCAAACCACTGAGGTTTGAGATTTTGTTACATTAGCTTCAGGCAATTCCTGAACAGTATGATTTTCCAAAAACTCCTGTACATTTAATTTTGCCTTCTATTTCTTAACAAAAAAATATAACTCTCCAAAAAAATATATCATAATAATACATGGAATCCGATCAACGCTAAACTGGCCAAACCTCTAAACAATACATGGCCCTATTATCAACAATATCTAAAACAAACTCGCTCCATAACAGGGTCTGTGAACCAGAAACTACATAATAAGACTAGCGAATTACGTAAATCCCCTAGGTCCCAAACTTACCTGCTTTACTTTACATAAATCTGATAAACACATGAATACCTCCAACCTTTGAGAATATTATCTAACTTCCAGCCGTTACTATATATGAAAACTGAATATCTAAAGGTGTCTTTATTTTACACTAAAAACAAGACTGGGTGATTACTTTACTTTTAAAGGGAACTATTCTAAAACCAACCTCTTACTTTGGCTCCTTGTTAAGAATGCGAGCGAGGCACTGAAATGATTGGTGATCGAACTGATATACACTTTACAAAATACATATACTCTATAAAAATAATAATTCAAAACGTAATACCAAAAATAAATCACTCGGAATCTCAAACTGAAATACACCTTAGACTTATGACCAAATAACACCTCGAGAATTATATATGCAATTACTTTTTTCAATAGAAATAAATTTATCAAAACACTAAATTTTTATAGTTAATGAAAGAAATGGACACTTTAACACCATAGTAAATAAAAAATCATTACACTTGCATATAGGTAACTGTTACTCTTAAGGCCTTTCAGCCCACACAAGGTTAAAGAATGATTAAGCAGAAATAAATGCACTTCACTTTTTATTCAAATCACATGGGGCCAATCACAAAAAAAAAAAAAAATAAAAATTAGATATAAACTGTACTCACTTCTTTCAAATTAAACTTAAAAAATGTCGCCAAAGTTTAACAGGCACTATACAGGGTATACATTGGGGAGAAAACACAAATGCAGAAAAGGTGTTGGCGAGAAGATTGTCGACGTTGGCCTCTACGGAAAGTCAGGCTGGATCTTTCCCTACTCTGCGTAGCTAGGCACTATATATATAATCCTAATGCATTCGATGCATATATATATGGTCCGGGCAGCCTCTCATGACGTCAGGTTGCCAACTTGGCAGTTTAAAGTAAGGTTCTATTCGTTGCCGCCTGACAATGGCAACACATACAGCTGACTCCGCTGACCTACTCTGGTAATATTAAAAAAAGAGTAAGTTAGTCTAAAACTTTCATGCAACTTCCAAACACGTAGAAGCCTGATATATATATATATATATATATATATATATATATATATATATATATATATATATATAAATATATAGGCTATATATATATATATATATATATATATATATATATATATATATATATATATATATATATATATATATATATATATATATATATATATATATATATATATATATATAGGCCTATATATATGTGTATATATATATATATATATATATATATATATATATATATATATATATATATATATATATATATATATACATATTTTATATATATGTATATATATGTATGTATATATATATATATATATATATATATATATATATATATGTATATATATATATATATATATATATATATATATATATATATATATATATGTATGTATATATATATATATATATATATATATATATATATATATATATATATATATATATATATATATATATATATATATATATATATATATATATATATATATATATATATATATATATATATATATATATATATATATA
Source organism: Palaemon carinicauda (assembly GCF_036898095.1). Taxonomy (NCBI): domain Eukaryota; kingdom Metazoa; phylum Arthropoda; class Malacostraca; order Decapoda; family Palaemonidae; genus Palaemon; species Palaemon carinicauda. Next base: position 3,047,121 of record NC_090741.1, on the reverse strand, counting down.
TATATATATATATATATATATATATATATATATATATATATATATATATATATATATATATATATATATATATATATATATATATATATATATATATATATATATATATATATATATATATATATATATATATATGACCGGTACAGACGGATAATGAGACATCGCCATATGGGTTTTCTTCATTTATTACAAAAGGTTTTTTTCGTAAGTACACTATACTCAGCTACTCTCTCAGGTGAGGGACTTGTCAACACCAGTGTTCACCAAAAACTAAAACTCCCTTCACTGCCAAAATGCAAGGTTTGCAATAATATGCCGAGACATAGATTTTGTGGGATACTCATAAATATTGAGTTGATTTACCTTGTTGTACATGAATTGGACTCCCTTCCCCCCCGCCACACCCCAAGCTCCTCCCTCTGTTAGGAGGTGCGCACTCGCCCTAACTAGTCTATGATATATGGAGGACACTCCAACTTGGAATAGGCATGGCATGTACTGCAACATAAAATATATATATAGAAATAACACCCCCCCCCCCAAAAAAAAAAAACACATATTCCACAAAAAATATAAAAAAGTCAAATATTGCATATAAAAATGTACACAAAACAATATAAATAATTCCACTCATATCTTCTTAAGACCTCTGCAACCAAAACACAGAATACTGAAAAAAATAATGCTATTTGTTTTGCATAACCTCATCAATAACCTCCCTCTGGTTGTGGGCAATACAGGCTTCTTGGGTGGGACAGGGGTAGGAATAGATATTCCTTCATCCCTCGATTTTACTTGTCCGGGTTTACGGCACAATTTTGCAAAACAACTCTCTACCATAGTTTCACCATTTATTTAAATCACTACAACACTTGCACTTGCAACTTTCAACTGGTGGCCCCTAGCCATTTTCCCGAGAAAATCATTCATCTTCCCGCCCTTTTCTTATAATATTAAGTATAAGGTATTCATATCTACACATTGTCTACCACTGCCTATCCTCAAGACTAAACTTTAATCCCGCAGCCACTTGCCATTCAGGAAGCGCCCCAGCCCCAGCAACCAGGAATCATATAAATACATGAATAATATAGCATCCGCATGACAGATCTCATTTGACCTTTTTAACCTCTGATTGTTTTTAGGTTCACTCAGCAATGTTATACGTACTTCCACGCTCAACAAAATTACCACATCACTTAAGTATACATTTAGCATCAACATAACACATTGTTATCATCACGTTTATTTCAAACACGTCGAAAGATGAAATGAGGTCTGTTCAA
>NC_090741.1:3035835-3040835 GCF_036898095.1 Palaemon carinicauda | reverse complement strand
TACAGGATGATCATCTCCTCTCTGATATGTATTTGAATCTAAAGCTCTAAGCATGAAATACTGTAAAGTTAAATATACGGTTTATCTAAACGTGAAAGGGAGAGAATGACAATGAAAAACCTTAATATCCATGAAATAAAATATGAATCTAATTCTATATATGTGAACGGAATGTCAAGAAGAGCACACATAAAGTGTATATGGTTACCCTTTGACCTCTCGACCTCATAGGGTTCATAAATCTTATATATTCCTTTGCAAATATAAGAAGGATTTCATTTTGGTTCAATACTTGACATAGATTAATTATATAGAGTTTCTAATTGAATTTTTTTAATCACAGATAACATTATATCTAAACTTTTCATTATGATAATGACAAAATATTAAAATACTTAACACGTTCTTCTGAATGATAACACACTAATGTTACTAATTTAGAACAATTATTTTAATCTAGAAAAATAAAAATGAATTTATAAAATATTATTAAATTAGGCTTTGATATTAATCTTATTTTGCATATTCATAATTTTTGTCCATTGCTATGAAACTTTGTAAATCATAGACATCTTAATAAGATTGTACTTGACAATTGTCCAAGCCTTATAATCTTTCATTTCAATACAACAGGAAAATTTATCCTCATCAATATCTGGACACCTAGAATAAGCGGTTGGCTGATCTAGGTGACATTATGGTTCAGTTAATTAACCAAACATTATTAGACACGGTAATCATCCCCAATTTACTTTTCTTTACCCAAAGACAGAAAACAAACGTTAATGCAGATAAGCTTTTAAAGTTCAAATGCCATCAACTAATGGGTAAGAGTATGCTTATGAGATATACGAGAAGGAATGTTTAGGCGAGGTTGAGTATCATATTAAATGGAGAGTTACTTGAGTAGGTGGGTCAGTTTAAGTACTTTTGGGTCTGTTGTTGCAGCAAATGGTGGAGTGGAAGCTGATGTACATCAGAGAGTGAATGAAGGATTCAAAGTGTTGGGGGTCATTGAAGGGAGTGGCAAAGAGTAGAGGGTTAGACATACATATAAAGAAATTTCTGTATAAGAACGTAATTGTACCAACTGTGATGTATGGATCAGAGTTGTGGGGAATGAAAGTGACGGAGACACAGAAAAATTTGAGATTAAGTGTCTATGGAGTATGGCTGGTATATTTCTAGTAGATAGGGTTAGGAACGAAGTATTGAGGGTGATAACAGGTGTAAAAAATGAGTTAGCAGCTAGAGTGGATATGAATGTGTTGAGGTGGTTTGGCCATGTTGAAAAAATGGAAAAGGGATGTCTGCTAAAGAGGGTGATGAATGCAACAGTTGTTGGGAGAAGTACAAGAGGACGACAAAGGTTTTCATGGATAGATGGAGTAAAGAAGGCTCTGGGTGAGAGGAGGATACAAAGGACCGAACACTTCACCTGGAAGACTGACACAGAAAAGTGTCTGAGGTGTCTAGACATCTCTTCTGCAACTCGTTGTGAATGGCCTCTCTGGGAGAGGAGGTGTAGGACCATTTTCAGCCATAAAGTGGAAGCAAAGATAAGGCTTTAGAAAGTGTTTGCATGTGGCTGCTTGGAAGATAGTTTTGTGGAGGGTGATCGCTCTAAACTCCGTCAGGAGATGCAGAAAGCCCAAGAACCATTCTGTGTGAAGCCATAGCGAAGCTTATAGTCACTGATAAGATCTCTCTTAACCTGACTTGGCTGAGGACTTTCACAGCAGAACGAATGGGGGAAAAACCGTACATCTCTAAGCTGACCCGCAACTTTTTGAATATATCTTGTTTGAGGGCCTGGTGTTCCGGGATTGGTGAACGGTTGAGCGAGAGACTGAAGTTCACGGCCATTGTGAGCATAACCAAAGTGGGGGGACCTAACAAAATTGAGACTCTGTTTGCTACAAGATGATTCAAAGACACTAGGAACCCACTATCTGAGTAGTCCTTTCAAGATTATCTGCAAGCACATTCATGAACAAGGAATGACGCATGTGGATGGGGCCACCAAGTTATCCTCTGTCCATCTGTGGCTTCCTACTACTAGATGATTCTCTAAGAGAGATGAATGCTGGTACCTTTCTGAATCGGGCCAACGGATGAGGATGGAAAAGTGCTGCATATGCTTCCCCCCTCTTTTGATGTATCCGAAGAGGGCATCAGATACAGAGGGGAGACGAGAAGATTAGCCTCTTTGCAGAAGATCTCGTCTGTCATCAACCATCCGCGGTCCGTCCAGAGGGGGGGGGGGGGAGGTTGCATAGCAATAAACACATCTTGAGGTGATGTTGAGACATGCGACCACTTGCACGTTCTTGCAATGAAGGGGAGTAGTCTGTCCTCCTCCAACTCCCACCAATCTAGTGGGGGTTGGCCGAAAAGGACAAATACCAAACAGTAAACCAGTTAGTCAGTATAGCTTACAGCTTAGTTCATAAGAGCGAATCTCCTTAGTATTGCCTTACGGACAAGATACCCGTCGGTAATTACCGAACACAGCCAGCCAGCCCCAAGAAGAGATTGAGATGTATCTTCAATCTTTTGTTGGATTGGTAATAAGCATAAGTCTACTACGGAGTAGTAACACCGAACTTTAAGCCTGACAAGCATATGGGCTTAGCCCGACTTAAAATCGTGTCCGGAAGTCAGTGGAGAACGTTGAAAACGTTCGTAACGGAGATTCCTCCTTTTTATGATGAAAACGTTTGTACTTCGTCTCCGATTGGTAAACTAGTATAAGTATTGAATGTTCCTTACCAGAGAACCCAAATGATTATGAAAAGTTTCTGGTCAAAGTCATTGTAAGTGACTAAGACTTCCGATCAGAAGAACGGAAGAAGTGCTTAATAAGAAGGCTGAACATTATTGCCGTATGTCTGCTTACAGGAAAGTAGCCAAGTAATGTACTGGATAACCTGGTTTCAGTAAACGATATAGCTATACAACTCAATAAAGAGGAGTTCTATTTACAAGATGTATATAGCCTTATATTGGAAGAAAGATCACTTGCACGCATATGTACTGGCCCATCTGCAATAGTGCATGTTAAATCTCTGCCTCCAGGAAACGTTTGCAGCGAATCCTTTTGTGGGAATAATGATGTGCGACAAATCGCAACATTTTTAGAAAATGTGATTTTGATTGTTGACTAGCTGTAGTAATTTTTAGAATAAGAGCACAGAGGTTCTCAAACAAAATATACAGTTATAGAAGTGATCCTTTTTCCTTTGGTTTGCCCATCCTGTTTATGGGAGTGGCTAGCAAGCTTTCAAACACAGACAAGTATGTCTGGTTCCCTGTGGGCAGGGTTTGAAACGTTTGTAAACATAATGAAATGCTGCCCCCTGCTATCATTCTAAAACGTATGCTAACACTGCTCCTTAACGACTAATTGCTTGAGAAAATAAACCTGTAATGGTAGAATAAAAGTCTCAGAATCCTATCATGTAAAGCGATAAGTCATTGTACCCGAGGTATGATGGCGTTATGCGGCTGACTCAATCAGACAGTAGAACTTGGTTTCATGACATTAACCTCAAGGCTTTGTCCTGGATAGAGTGCATGCTCCGGGAAGGCATATGGCCTTAATGAAGTTTTAATAATAATCTTTAAAGTTATGTAAAATTCTCAGGAACCAGAGTCTCCCGAAAAGGGTGAAGTCACGTATTTGAAGGTTTGTAACAACAAGACCAGACGTTAGATTGCCATCAACCGCTTACCCAAAGTAGTTGCCATTGAACGCTTTGTCGCTAGCGAGAAAACTACTGTCGAATTCAGGAAAGGGTGCCCAGGGGAAATTAAGTGGAATGTAAAAAAATTCCATTCTGCACTAGCTTCCGTCTTGGCAGTATAGGGTTTCTTGATGACGAGAAAGGTTCACAAGCCGCCTGCTAACCCAACCAGTTGAAGCTTGGGGGCTGGAGGGGAGATGACAGTGGTTCATTTGAAAACGAAACAATCGGTGCTGGCAATACCTGTTAGCTTACAGAGTGATCAGCTTGGAATGTAGATTGACGAAACAAGTCACGCTAAGCTGGAAGATCAATCCCCCATCCCTTAGGGAACAGGAAGGTTGACCATAGAGTTATCAAACAAACTCTGGATCGAAGGAATCGAGAGATTCTACATGACGAGAACCTATGGGTTCTCAATTTATTTAGTAAATTCCTTTTTCACCTCCCGAAGGGATTGTGAATCTACTTCGCGTGACCCTAAGGGATCATTGTGACGAGAACCCACAGGAACTCTGACGCCGATTCCTGATGGATTTTTCAGGAATTATGTTGTGAGAACCCACAGGGGTTCACGCGCCCAGAAGCATGATCAGAACCCAAAGGAACTATGTCATAGTTACATGTAAGGAGACGGAAACCTTTAGGCAGCAAGTATCCCTTAGGGTTTAGGAACCTCAGCAGGTTTCTCAATCCTCTTGCTTGAGGGAGGCTTCCTGGCATGCAAGATCGGCACAGGCATACACTTAGGGATAGGATCTTGACGTAGTTGCGTGGGCAACTGCTGACTCTGCGGTGATGGAGGCTTATAAGACTGGAGAGACACATGGGTGTCTCTCCTTGAAGAAATGTTACCCCTTTCCATCAAAAAGGGAGACCGTACCTCGTCCATGGACGAGGTAGCCACCAAAGGGAGGCAGGTTTGATTCCACGAGGATTTTCAACTGTGAGAACCCTCTCTTAGCTGAGACGTAATAGTTTTAGGAGCCGGCGCTTGGAGAGCGTCAAGCAACGCTGTTCTGTCACATGACAAAGTGTGAAGAAGAGCTGTGTCTATAGGTGGGAATTCTGGAGAGGGGGAGGGGGGAGAGTAACAGAGGATCACAAACCACGACCGCTTGCTCTATTAAAACTCGCGTTGCCAGAAACCACATCACTAACTCCTGTTGGTATGCTCTTGGCTAGGAACCGCATCACTAACTCCCATTGGGATAAGCGCGCCTGAGGGAACAACATAGTGTTGATTGTACGTGG